>NW_026865419.1:0-21745 GCF_026571515.1 Ruditapes philippinarum | reverse complement strand
ATGCAGCCTCAGCAATATCCAAAAATAACGGCAAGCAATTGGACACCAAACGGTTGAAGACAAACGGGGTTTACACTATTGTATTATTGAACGCTGCGTTTCATTTATCCAAAAACGAACTTGTTTCAAAGCATTGTCCATTACGCTAACACAATTATGCATTGGCAATATAACCTCTAAATATAAAATAATCACTAGCATATATATGAACTACAATTAGCCATGATTAGCTCTAAGTTTATCTATTCTCTGCTTTTTGCAAATGTATCAAAGATAAAATGCATCTACGCTAACGGTATTTGATATAATTACGGTTGCTGAAATTATTATAATGAATTGTTATGTTTTGAACTTACTTTAAGTCAACAATAAATATTTGAATCACAGCTGCTGTATAACGGGAGTAAAATCCCAATAACTGAAAAAGAAACAAGAGGACCATGATGGCCCTAGATCGCTCCCCTGACGTATCAACCGCATCAAAGCAATGTCTTAAACAAGCATCCTGGCCAAGTTTGATGACAATTGAGTCAAAGATGTGATCTCTGGTGTGTTAAAAATGTTTTCCATATTTTGGCAGTATGACGTAGTTTTTGACCGGAGACGACCCCTATTTAAACTTGACCTAGAAATCATCAAAACAACCTTCCTGACAAATTTCCTGAATGTTTGGATCAAAACTGCAGCCACTAGAGTGTTCACAATA
Organism: Ruditapes philippinarum; assembly: GCF_026571515.1. Lineage (NCBI taxonomy): Eukaryota > Metazoa > Mollusca > Bivalvia > Venerida > Veneridae > Ruditapes > Ruditapes philippinarum. Next base: position 21,039 of record NW_026865419.1, on the reverse strand, counting down.
TTTTTCTATTTTAGCTCCCGTGACCTAGTTTTTGACCGAAAATAACCCTTCTTCGAACTTGACCTAGAAACTATCAAAACAACCTTCCTGACTGATTTCCAGAATATTTGGATCAAAACTGCAGCCACTAGAGTGTTAACAACCTTTTCCCATTGTTAGCTCCTGTGACCTAGTTTTTGACCGGAGATTACCCATCTTCGATGATGATCTGTGTCATTAAGATAAACATTCTGACAAAGTTTGATGATGATCCAAATAAAACTGTGACTGCTAGATTGTTAACAACCCAATTGTTGACGACGAACGACGCACGACGACGGACGCCGGACATAGCCCCATCACTATACCTCACCTTGACCACTTCGTGGTCAGAGGTGAGTAAAAAAGGGTATTTTGATGTTTTGAATTAATTTAATAACAAAACTTTATTACGCTCTCATTTATTAAAAAAGATGTACATACATTATAATCTTAAAAGTAGTTAAGAGCCATGCTAAAAGAGGGGACACTGTTAATGCAATCTAGAACTCGAGTCTTTCTTACAGAAATATTTAAACAATTTTTATAAAAATAATGTACATTTTAGTTTAATATGTAAAAAGATATTTACAATACTAATTTCTTATGAAGAAAAACAACATATTTACACTTTTTTCCACTTTCCCTCTAGCAATATCGAAGGAATTTGCTGACTTCAAGTTATTTCCAGCCAATGAGTTTGTGTGAATTGTAATACTAAAATTAAATGTCATTACACCAGCAACTGAAAAAGGACAAAAAAATGCCTTCAAAACGTGTTTGAAATGCTACATAGCTAGAAACAGGCGCCTATATTTGTATCAGTTTAATATTATACATATGGTAGGAGAGGGCCTTAAAATCTGAAAATAAAAGCATATCAAAAATTTAATAACTAAAAACCACAATTATTTTTCAGTAATCTCAAAAATTCAAACATATAATAACGGTGCTCAATGAAATAAAGTGTACAAATATTGACATCTTAAAAATCAACATTGCAATTTCTTTAACATGAATTAATAATGTATCCCTATGGATAAGTCATGAGTTTAGGGATACTGTTACTTTTTCCTAAGTTTGAAGAGTTGCTTTTTATGATAAATAAATCATGCATAATATTTGAAATGAAACTTTCAAATTATCTGAGTGTTTATACCTTATGAAACCTATTCTATTTTATTTTTGTATTTAGTTTTAAGCAGTTTCTCCCTGTTCTATTGTAAGACTCACGTGACTACACGTTTTATGTTAGTGTTATAAAATCTATTAATAGAAACAAATTGGTGATAAGACATACAGGTTGCTGTATTGGCAGCCGTTAAATGTTGACCCGTACTTCATTACACTATTGTTATTCTTTCCTACTTTGCAATTACCACTATCGTCTATGAACAGGTCCTATCAAACCATGTCTACAACAGTGTCAATTTTACTAACCAGAATACATTTTATTACAGGATAACTATGATAATAGAAACAAACGACCTTTAACGTTTAAAAAGATCAAAATTAATTGTAAATATATATGCTATATGATATTTCTTTTACCTTTAGGAATATCCGTTGAAGAACTGCTATCTGAAATAATATTGAAGAATAATGTAAACAATTGTTTGACTCCAAATCGTGCATGATCATTTTCGAGTGACATATTGACATAAAAATCTTAAACTATATAGAATTGTGCTTTTTAATCTAATTCAGTTATTAAATCCAGTTCTGTCTATACAAAATTACTTTAGTTCATCATACAAATGATCTTTGTTCATTTTGTTTGCTCAGTATTTATTTAATGTAAAATGATATCTTTCCAGTAGGCTTTACCTCTAACGCATTGTCCGTCCGTATTTTCCTTGAAACCTCTGATACAATCGCATTGGTACCACCCGTGAGTATTAACACACGTTGTATTGTTTTTATTACTACACAATATGGTATCTTCTTCACATTCATCAACATCTTCCGCACAGGTGTCTCCTTTCCAGTTAGATTTGCATCTACACTTTCCAGTCACTGTGTCACACATCTGCTTAACATTTTCAGCATTTGTTGCAACACAATCACATCGTTTCGTACAATTTTCACCAAAAGTATTGTTGAAACATTCTGTGAAAAATTATATCAAAATAATTTACCACAGTGCTTTTTCATCTTCTTTGCAAAACAAGTATCTAATACGTGGTATACGTCTTTCAAAGAAAGGGTGATTTTATTGTCTATTATCGTTTAGTTAAGATGTTATGAAAAAGAAATTAACTAGAATTTTTATAAAAAAACTATACATAAAAGAAATGTAAAGTACATAAAACATAGTTTATTCTGCATATAATACTTACATATTTTTATCTTGATATGCTTATACGAAATTACTTATAATTTATTTCTTTTTCAGATATTAAAAAGAACATCCGTTCCTATACTGCATTACTTTGTAGTACACTGCAATGCTTTATCTTAGTGTTGTATTTTATCTAATACATACCTGCAACGCAATGTCCGTCCGCATTTTCTTTAAAACCATTGATACAATCGCATTGATACCAGCCGTTGGTATTTACACATGTTGTATTGTTCTTATCATTGCACAATGTCATGTCTTCTTCACATTCATTCACATCTTCCGCACAGGTGTCTCCTTTCCAGTTAGGTTTACATCTACACTTTCCAGTCACCGTGTCACATGTCTGTTCGGTATTTTCAGCATTTATTGCTAGGCAGTTACATTGTTCTGTACAATTTTCACCAAATGTGTTGCTGGGACATTCTATTAAAAGTAATTAATAACAAAAATAAATATAAAAGAAACGATCTTATTGTTACTTTTCACTACAGGCCATTCTAAATATTCTTTGTGAATGTAACACAAATCGTGTTGTACATGTACGTCTCTATGAGAAAAGGCGACTTTTTGTCGAGTCGAATATGTTTGACATAAAACGTTTTTAAAACGAAAATTACTAGACATACTAGTGGGATCTAGAAACATATATATAATCTATATAAGTTAATTGGTTAATTAAAAAATAAGAAAAGACACTGAAATGCTATTTTCTATTGGTATTGTCATTTGCATTAAAGTGAATGTCACCTTACACATCTTGAAAAAAGAAACCTTTATCAATTTTCATTTCTTTTATTGATCTCTAGCGTTTGTACGTTACATTTACCTGCAACGCATTGTCAGTGCGCATTTTCTTTGAAAGCCTTTATACCATCGCATTGATACCAGCCTTAAAAAGGAACATCCGTACTTATACTGCATTGCTGTGTAATACACTGCATTGATTTTTAGTACTCTAGTTTTTTTAAATTTAATATTTACCTGCAACACATTGTCCGTCCGCATTTTCCTTGAAACCTTTGATACAATCGCATTGGTACCAGCCGTGCGTATTTACACATGTTGTGTTGTTCCTATCACTGCACAATGTTTGGTCTTCTTCACATTCATCCACATCTTCCGCACAGGTTTCTCCTTTCCAGTTCGATTTACATATACACTTTCCCGTTACTGTGTCACATGTCTGTTCTTCATTTTCAGCATTTATTTGTAGGCAGTTACATTGTTCTGTACAATTTTCACCAAAAGTATTCCTGGGGCATTCTGTTAAAGGTAATTAATAACAAACTGAATATTAAACAATGATGTCCTTATTGTTAATTTACACGACAGGACATTTTTAATATTCTTTCTGAGTGTTACACAAATCTTGTATGTGAAGTTATGCCTCTATGAGAAAACATGGTTTTCTTGTCCAGTCGAACATCTTTTTCATAAACAGTTTATAAAATCGAAAATTACTAGACATACGTAAAACAGTGGGACATAGAAATATAATCTATGTTAGTTATGCTTAAGGGAAAAATTTAATAAAAGACTCACACATGTTTTTATCTTAAGGTTTTAAAATTTGCATATAAAGTGAATTTGACCTTCAATCTCTTTAAAAAAAACATTTGTCAATTTTAATTATTTTCGCTTTTCGTAACGTTGCATTTACCTGCAACGCATTGTCCGTCCGCATTTTCTTTGAAACCTTTGATACAATCGCACTGGTACCAGCCGTGCGTATTTACACATGTTGTGTTGTTCTTATCACTGCACAATGTTTGGTCTTCGTCACATTCATTCACATCTTCCGCACAGGTTTCTCCTTTCCAGTTAGGTTTACATCTACACTTTCCAGTCACTGTGTCACATGTCTGTTCTTCATTTTCAGCATTTATTGCTAGGCAGTTACATTGTTCTGTACAATTTTCACCAAATGTGTTGCTGGGACATTCTATTAAAAGTAATTTATAACAAAAATTAATATAAAAGAAACGATCTTATTGTTACTTTTCACTATAGGCCATTCTAAATATTCTTTGTGAATGTAACACAAATCGTATGTTTGAGGTACATGTACGTCTCTATTGGAAAAGGCGACTTTCTTGTCGAGTCGAATATGTTTGACATAAAACGTTTTTAAAACGAAAATTACTGGACATACTAGTGGGATCTAGCAACATACTCGTATATAATCTATATAAGTGAATAAGAAAATAAGAAAAGACATAGACATGCTATTTTCTATTGGTATTGTCATTGCATTAAAGTGAATGTCACCTTACACATCTTTAAAAAAGAAACCTTTTTCAATTTCATTTATTTCATTGATTTTGGTGTTTTGACGTTAAATTTACCTGTAATGCATTTTCCGTGCTTATTTTCTTTTAACCCTTTATACCATCGCATTGGTACCAGCCTTAAAAAGGAACATCCGTACCTATACTGCATTGCTGTGTAATACACTGCATTAATTTCTAGTACTCTAGTTTTTTTATTTAATATTTACCTGCAACGCATTGTCCGTCCGCATTAACATTGAAACCTTTGATACAATCGCATTGGTACCAGCCTTGCGTATTTACACATGTTGTATTGTTCTTATCACTACACAATGTTGGGTCTTCTTCACATTCATTCACATCTTCAACACAGGTGTCTCCTTTCCAATTAGATTTACATATACACTTTCCAGTTACCGTGTCACATGTCTGTTCTTCATTTTCAGCATTTATTGATAAGCAGTTACATTGTTCTGTACAATTTTCACCATAAGTATTCCTGGGGCATTCTGTTAAAGGAAAAAAATAACAAAAATAAATATTAAACGAACGATCTTATTGTTACTTTTCACTACAGGACATTTTAATATTTTTTTGAATCTTACACAAATCTTGTATGTGAAGTTACATGTACGTCTCTATGAGAAAAGACAATTTTCTTGTCCAGTCGAACACCTTTTACATAATTGTTTTATAAAATCAGAAATTACTAGACATACGTCAAAGCAATAGGATATAGACATATAATCTACATTTGTTATGGTTAATGAAAAAATCAGAAAACACACACACACATGTTTTTATCGTTTGGTTTTGTCATTTGCATATAAAGTGAATTTCACCTTTAATTAAAAAAAAACTGTATCAATTTTCATTTCTTTCATTGATTTCTAGAGGGGTTTTACGTAACATTTACCTGCAACGCAATGTCCGTCCGCATTTTCTTGGAAACCTTTGATACAAATGCATTGGTACCAGCCCAGAGTATTTACGCACATAGTATTGTTTTTATCATTGCACAATGTTGTATCCTCACATTCATCAACATCTTCCGCACAAGTTTCTCCTTTCCAGTTAGATTTACATCTACAGTTTCCAGTCACCGTGTCACACATCTGTTGAACATGTTCAGTATTTGTTGCTACACAATCACATTGTTCCGTACAATTATCACCAAACGTATTGCCAGAACATTCTGTGAGAAAAATATTTAAAATATCATACTACGAAGTTAATCTATATGCATTTTGAAAAAAAATTGATAGTCGTTATGAATAATAGTTAAAAAGTAATGATTACTTTTGAAATGTTTTAAGGGGTGTGGACTAATTGCAAATAATACTACCATGGTATATCAATGAAACGTAGGTCAATGTAATAAGTCTATTAAAAAACTATGTCTTATACGAGCTCTTCGTTTCGACATATTTATGTTATATATTTGTTGAACTATAAGGTATCTCATCAAATTTCAACAAAACTAGATCTTACCTTTACAAACATTATTAACCATAAAATATCCATTGAAGCAACCACAATGAAAGCTTCCAATTGAATTGATACAGGACTGTTCGCATGCGTTAAACGCATCCTCTTTACATTCATTGATATCTAGAAGATTTACATGGACATTTTATATCAAACAAGTTCAATTCATTTTGTGCTAAGAACATATAAAGGCTACCTTTAGAATGGATATTACGGATATTTCTATATATCTTCTACATAAATATATGGGTTGACCAAGACGGGATATATTTTATGAACTTCATGTCTGAAAGTATAGGAATGAAAATAAGCTAAAAAAGCACGTATTTTATCAAGATGACTAGAAAAATAGACATAACTGTTCAAAGCCGAACTGCTTGGAAATAGAAAATTATATATCATTTTATTATATTTTTGTAACGCCACTTATCTTTTTTATTACATAGACTGCGAATACTGTCATTCGAATAGTTGTTTGGTATTTTATTTCGATGTTTTTTGTAATGAACCTACGATAAGCTATGATTTGAAATGTTTGGATGCCTTACCACTGCAGAGATTCTCAAAACCACGAAATCCTGTTGTACAAATGCATTCATAGGACCCATTTCTATTTTCACAGATAGAATGTGATACATCAATACATGGATCAGGATCACTTTTACATTCGTTTATGTCATCCAAACATGTTTCCCCTGCCCATCCCTACATTATACAAAAAGTCACAATGAAAAAAAAAACTCTTATCATCTGTAGGTGTCAAAATGATAAATTATAGTGTTTTGATACATTATTCAAGACTTTATCCAAGAAATATAAAGTAGTTGGTATTTGAATTCTGAAAATAATTTGCAATACAAATGTCAATGATTCTACCATCACGATACCACATCATTTTATGTATTTCTGTGGCATTTTTTAAAAAAAGAGATGTGTAACACAAAAAAGTACATTTGTATTATTTCCGATGTAAACAAATACTTAAAACAACTTTTAAGTACATTAATTTTGTAATTTAAAAATGATATATACAGTTTTTGAAAACATTTGTATTTAGGTGAACTTTTACCTCTTTGCATATACATGCGCCACTTGTGTGATTGCAGGAGTCTGTGTTTTCAATGTGGCAATTGCAAATACTGTTACAGTTTTCTCCATAGTTTCGGTTATCACACACTGAAATATATTGTTATTCCATAAATCAATATCACATAAACATCACATAATTTTTTATAATGTAGTTGTAATTTCCATAATTTGGTAAGAAAAATATAAAGCAATACCTTTGCACTCCCCGGAGGCTACTTGAAGATATCCTATGTTGCATTTACAATTAAAGCTGCCAGGTGTGTTATAACACTCAGAATTGAAAGGACAAACATCATCATTATTCATACATTCATCGGCATCATCATCGCATTCATCACCAGTCCAACCATTTTTACAGTAACACTGACCAGTCTTGGGGTCACAGGAGTCCGTATTTTCTTCTACGCAAGTGCAGATGTCTTCACAATTTGTGCCATACTTGAATAAGTCACAAACTGAAAATACGATGACTCGATGAGTTAAAAATATGAATTGTATATCATTTATCCGATGGAATATCAGACTTTCTTGCTGTTAAAAATATGACTTTATATCTCTTAAACCTTCAAGGTACTCCAATGAGATCCAAAAGCGTAAAACATAAACATTTTAATGTCTTACGTTGATCAACTGGAGCACTGAAAACAGAGAAATATGCAAAAGATAAGAAAATCATATTTTGGTGCCATTCTTAGCCCGATTTGAGCGAAAAGCGTGGCAACACGAAATCCCTTTAATGTAAAAATCACAGCTAATTTGTATGTCTACTTTCAGATCAGATTTAAACAAGACTAGAACTGTGTCCAAAGGACACGGATGCCCCCACTGACAACTTATATATGGTATATAGTGAAAAAATCAACAAAGGGCCATAATTCTATTAAATTTGGTCGCAGCAAAAATTCCTTCCTTTACTACCATCTACACATTAAGGTTGTTCATCCCTGAAAGTTTAAGCAAAATCTGCCATCAGGTTTAAGAGGAGTCGCATTCACAAAATTTCTACATAGTATATAGTGAAAAAATCAACAAAGGGCCATAATTCTGTTAAATTTGGTCGCAGCAAAAATTCCTTCCTTTACTACCATCTACACATTAAGGTTGTTCATCCCTGGAAGTTTAAGCAAAATCTGCCATTCGGTTTAAGAGGAGTTGCATTCACAAAATTTCTACATAGTATATAGTGAAAAAATCAACAAAGGGCCATAATTCTGTTAAATTTGGTCACAGCGAAAATTCCTTCCTTTACTACCATCTACACATTAAGGTTGATCATCCCTGAAAGTTTAAGCAAAATCTGCCATCCGGTTTAAGAGGAGTTGCGTTCACAAAATTTCTATGTGGTATATAGTGAAAAAATCAACAAAGGGCCATAATTCTATTAAATTTGGTCGCAGCAAAAATTCCTTCCTTTACTACCATCTACACATTAAGGTTGTTCATCCCTGGAAGTTTAAGCAAAATCTGCCATCCGGTTTAAGAGGAGTTGCGTTCACAAAATTTCTATATGGTATATGGTGAAAAAAATCAACAAAGGGCCATAATTCGGTTAAATTTGGTCGCAGCGAAAATTCCTTCCTTTACTACCATCTACACATTAAGGTTGATCATCCCTGAAAGTTTAAGCAAAATCTGCCATCCGGTTTAAGAGGAGTTGCGTTCACAAGATTTTGGGACGTACGGACGGACGGACGGATGGACAGACGTACGGACGGACGGACAAGGACAAGTGCAACGCTATATGCTCCCACTATGTGGGGGCATAAAAATCACACAAAGAAAACGAATTTGGTGGTATTCCTTGTGAATCACTAACCTTGACATGTGACCTTGTCTTCCTTAAGGAAATATCCGATTTGACAATTGCACGTGTAACTGCCGTTAGTATTGATGCAATTGTGGGAACAAGGCGTTTCACTGCATTCATTTATGTCTGAAAGAAGTGTATAATATGTTTAAATGCTATATGTAATGTGAAAAAGAAGCTAAACTAAAATAAAAAAAAGTAAATCCAAAAATGATAAATTGTTTGATAAATTTCATACTATGACTCTTTTACAAAAATACTGTTATGCGTATCAAAAACCTGTATTTTGTTTGTATTTTTACTATAACTTACCAACACAGATGTCATTCTTTTTTACATATCCTTTATTACAACGACATTCTATCTCACCGCCCTGCATCATGCATAATGCGTTATCCCCACATGTCAATGACTTATCTTCTGTACACACATGCACGGCTGAAAATTAAGTCTCTATATGTAATTTTGAAGATAAATGTCTGTGTAAACATATGACATTCATACTAAAAATCCGCTTGAGTAATAATATTGAAAATAATAAAAATAATAATAATAACAAGTATTAAAATAAGCTAATAATGATAACAATAATAAACAATAATAAATAATACAAACTTGAATAAAGTTAAAATTCCAGTTCGTCATGTCCGGAATTTTTTTTTTCTTTCAAATATTGTCAAGCGTGTCTAATAACAACAATTCTTTGTAGGCCTAAACGCATACGAACTTACATCTCTTTTTTTAATAACTGTAGTTGAAATAATAAATGAATAGCACTTGAAAGAAGTTTCTCTTAAAAATCATTGAATTTCAATTTTATTTTTCATAGTAATACTTACGACTGCATGATTTTCTTTCTGTTAGATTAAGAGCATATCCATCGTGACAAGAGCATCTATAGCTTCCTATTGTGTTATCACATATCTGATCACAGTCATTTATTCCGCTACACTCATCGATATCTAGAATAGAAGTTTTATTCTATTTTTGCTTTTGTTTATTTCCTTTCAAAAAAGAATTGTCAGCAGACTCAAAAATATGATATGTCAATATAATTTCACCTTGTTTCGGAGTATTAAACAAAAACTAAACAAAAACTTAAAACAAAAGTTTAAAAAAAGATATACATTCATTTGTGTTGATATGTTATTATAATGAAGACAATTTATTCTGTAACTGCCAACTATCTGCTTCTGTTTTTATCGTTCCCCATCTTGTCATATTACTTTATTTGAAAGAAATTTAAAACAGTTGCTTTTTGAGTCGACATTAAAACTGATCTTACCTTGACATGATCCTTCAAACATGGTAAAACCTTGTTGACATTTACAGGTGTAGCTTCCGTTATTGTTGATACAAACTTGATCACATGTATTCATTGCAGAATCTTTACACTCATCTACATCTATAAATTAAGATTTTTTGTTCTAGTTTTTTATCTAAAGTTTTCTGTTTGATTCGATGCTAGCGGGTAAAATAGATAATATAAGAAATGAATAAATCACGATCATTTAACAGTAACCTTTTCTTCTATACGAAATGGATAAAATTAAATAAATAATAAAACATTTAAACTCATTCATTAAAATATTGTTTTTTTTTTTCTCAAATCTAAAACTCATCGACCATAAATGTGGCAACGACAAGTAAATGCATATCTATAACATATAGGAAAAATTTGTTCATGCATATCTTTTCCGTCCTTTCAAACGTAAATGTTAAATATCAGATTTTGCTTAGTAAGTCGACTCGATTGAACAGAAAATGATTATTAAAGCACTCATAAATATCATATATAAAGTGATTAAATATAATTTCTGTTGTAAAACAAAAATACATATTTATTGCAATTTTTACCGATACACTGATTAGAGATATTCATATAACCAGCATTGCAGGTACAAATCGCTCCGCCTGCAGTATTAACACATCTGGTATTAGCAGCAGAACACCGTAGAAGACCAGCTGTACATTCGTCAACGTCAATGTTACAGTTATTTCCAATCCAACCAGAATCACATACACAACCTGGAACAGAAAAACGTAAACTATTCATTTACTTAAACGTATTTCTTTTTTATGGATAACACCGCAATCCCTTACGTAGCCTTGGTTCCAGTCTGTTGATTTTTATGTACTTCTGTTTAGAATACGAAATAGCGCGTACGTTATGAATAAGCAAATTCAACGCCTGAATTTCATGCTATGACTTGAGTACAATTTCATCAGTGCCTATCGTGATGACAAACAAAGAAAGAACCAAGACCTGACTTTGCACAAGTAAAATCATGATATCATACTACGTAAACTAATGTCATACATATTTTCACATATTCTTTCGGAGACGAAAATGCACTATTGCTACAAAAATAAAAATGTATAGAATGTGTTTTTCTTAAATAAATTTTATGTAAACGACTTTTCGAGTCTTAATTGTTGTTGTGTTTCTTTTTTTTTTCAAAAAAGAAATTTCTGTCCCAATTCTCTGGAATGATAACCCCATTCCCGTGTAAGTTGTTGTATCCAATTAAACAATACATATATTATGAGAAACATGACTATTACAAAGACATTTCAATGATGACAATGACTAAACTTATTAAATCGTTTTAATTGAAGTCACAAACTCCAATACACATTTGTAGTTATTATATAGACAATATGTAGCAAACTGGTGAAAAGTAACATGGATATTTTAATATTGAAATATACCAGTTTTCTTATCACAAACTCCGTGTAAACAGCTGCATGTCTGAGAACATTCCTTACCAAAATGGAAATCATCACATACTGTAAATATATTTGAAGAGAGCAATATGTAGAATCATGATATACATAGTATATAACAAAAATATTCTACAATTTACGATAAAAGTAGATTGAATGAGTTCATATCAATTTGTTAAATGTGTTTTGCAAAACTCAAACTCCTTGAAATATCTCCACTTAATTGTACAATAATTCACTGACTTTGGTATAAAGCAGTCATGCTTATTGAATTGCAAATTGTATACAAGCTTTCATACAAGACAATATCATACAAATATTTCATAAGTATAGTGTCAGTTACAGTTGCAAGGATTTCAAATGTAAATCTAAATGTAATGCACCATAGCTAACAGAACATACATGTAACTGTATTTGATTACGATAAGAAATGATTGAAGATTACCTAAGCATGTCCTTTTGTCATTTGCAAGTTTTGTCCCTGTTGGACATTCACAAGTGAAAGACCCGTATGTGTTTCTGCAGGTTGCAACCTTATCACAAAGATTAAGATCGGCGTCGGTACATTCATTGACATCTATAAATTCAAGTATTGATAATAAGGCTTATGTGAAATATTTTCTTAAGTAACAGAATAAACGTGTAACTGTATTTGATTACGATAAGAAATGTTTGTAGATAACCTAAGCATATCCTTTTGTCATTTGCAAGTTTTGTCCCTGTTGGACATTCACAAGTGAAAGACACGTACGTGTTTCTGCAGGACGCAACCTTATCACAAAGATTAAGATCGGCGTCGGTACATTCATTGACATCTACAAATTCAAGTATTGATGGCTGAAATATTTTCTTAAGTAACTCTAATTATAATAAAGGCATTAGCATTTTTATTAAACGGTTGATAAATGTTTATAAGAATTATTATGTTGTTTTAAATACTGAAGACTTATATGAATACTCTACATAGTGAAATTTATATGGATTTATATTATTTTGAATGCACAAACTTAAAAAATACATGAATATTTCGAAATATTCTTTTGCAGCCAAGCTTGCAGTTTTTCACGGACAATGTGTTTAACAGTTCAAGTGAACACATTTCTACAAAAGTAATTTACCTGCTTTAAATATAGTAACACATTGTCGTTATTACCTGAACATGTCTCTTTATCAGATAAGATTTGAAACCCTTTTCTACACCCACAAGCATAACCTACATCAAGAGCAATGCAGTGATGGGAACAGTTCAAGTTCTGTAACTGCAAACATGGATCTGAAACTAAAAACAGATAGGGTTCTGAAGTAAAAACATAATTTATTTTTAGTAAAATGAAGACAAAAGTGACATTCAGTTTGCTACAATTAGTAAAATTGATATAAAATCAATAGGAACCATTAAACAAGTATCGCGATTTCTGGAACAAAAGGTAATGTATTTATATATACTTGAAATATGTTTTCAGTTAAATTTTAAGGTACAGTGTATGTGAAATTTGACAGAGAAAAGTATGTATGTGTCATAATGACATTTTTATTAAATAGCAGCGTTCTCAATAGTATTGCCAAACACTATTTACATTATCAGTATATAGCTAATAAAATTTCATTACATTATACTTTTATTATAAATCTGTTTTTATGTTATTTATGTCAAAGGAATATTTTATGCCGGTTGCTGAATTATAAGTAGTATTACAAACCTTTCTCACAAGAAGATCTATCATCATTTAGAATATACCCTGTATTGCAGTAACAATTGTAAAACCCAGGTTCATTGATGCAATTTTGTTCACAATCAGCCGTTCCCTGTTCACATTCGTCGATATCTAGAACGGTATGAAAAAAGTTACAGGTCTTGATATCGATTTAAATTTTCTAAGTTGAAAGTTTCACAAGGATAAACGGTGAATAACATGTATATCATTAAAATATTGTCATAATAGACACAATGTACGTCATAATCTTCAAAAGCAAAACATAACACTGAGAAACTATTCAGAAATGATAATATATGTAAACGGTACAGGACATTTAGAAGTAAATATTTACCTGCACAAGATGTTTCATTTATCTCGACATATCCCTCAAAACATCCACATGTATATCCACCGAAGGCATTGTTACATTCTTGCATGCAGTCATGAAGTATTGGACTTGCACACTCGTTTATATCTACAATGAAATGACAATGACTCCTATAAACGTTTTACTTGTTAAGTCCCTAAACTAGTTAAATCATATTTCAGTATTTCAAAATTGTCTGATTTTTGTAATTTTAACAACATGATTTGCATTTAACAATACCATCTATCACATTTATAAATATATAAACGATACTCCGAATGAGTTTGTTTTGAATAAGGATTCAATGCCATCTCATAATTTAATTAAATACCCTTTAAGAATATTTAACGCCATACGAATATTGATAAAACATCATTTGTATTTCTATTGTCTTGATTGATGATCTAAATAACTAACTATACCTTCACATGTTCCATTTATTTCCTGAAATCCATTCATGCACTGACAAAGATATGATCCTAAATTATTGGTGCATTCCTTCATCGGGTCTTTGCAAATATTAGCGACATCACATTCGTTGATGTCTTCATCACAAGTATCGCCTTCCCATCCAGGATCACACAAACATCCTTTTACAGGGTCACATATTTGCGCACCTCTACCAGTGCAAACACATTCCTTTTCACAGTTTTCACCCCATCGTGTAGCAGCACATGCTAGAATGTCAAAAACATGTCGTGTATTCATAAACATAAATTAACAGTGTCATTACGTGTACAGTGTAATCTATTATGCTCATTTCAAGGCGATATAATATACATGAAAATAAGTATGGAATTGAAAAGAAAACTTAATAAATGATTTGTAAATCATTTAGAGGAATGGAATCAAGAAAGAAATAAGTAATCAATTTTCACAATAATCACCTTAAATTTTAGGTATATCAAATATCTATTCGTACCTTCACAGTTGGTTAATCCGTTCAAATAATAACCGGTAAAGCAAGAACAGGTGAAGTTTCCATGATTATTCGTGCATAATTGGGGACAAACATTCTGTGCACATTCATCTATATCTATATAAACATTACACATAAAATAATAAAACAAATGATTTTAGATTTCATTTATAAAAGTGTACGTTTTCAACATACCGGTAAAATAAGTATTCAATAATTTTCTGTTCTTATAATATAACATTTTGTCGAATATAGATATGTCTGACTGATTATTTTTTCTATTAAAGTACTTCGTTTATTCTAAAAAAAAAATTTGAGTTCTTTTAAAAAAATGTGATTTCAGCAATACCATTGCAAGCGACACCATTAGCATCCAACTCCAACCCTCTGTCACAGAAACATTTTGCAATTCCATTAGCTTCAAGAGTGCATCCGCCAGTATTTGCGCATTTACTTTCACTTGAATTATTACAAACGCCTGTTTCTTAAAATTCAAAATGTTATAGGCATTAAAATATGATATAAATAACACATGGAAACACGAACCATATTTGCATATTGTCAAACAGATTTCCTGCTTTGTAACATTTATAAAGATATGTTCCAGTTGTTGATATAAAAAAGATTAAAGCATTTTAACAAGTGAACTTATCTCCATTTAACATAAATGAAAGTTTTACATTTCCTTGAGATTTTAATCATTAAACCTTTGTCAGTTTTGGTAACATATACATGTATTAGTGACTTCTATTAAAATTTTGTACTTTACATATTGACATTACAGTTTGAGCGAGTCGCTTTAATTGAAAGCTATAAATGATATCAATAAGTGAGAGGTTGCTTCACGTACATTTTAAAATAACACGCCACCATGCAACTGAATTTGTAAATACGTATGAGGTGTTTGTATTGAAGATGTCAAGATCAACATAAATACCTCTATCAGCAGTACAAGTCGAACCGTCATCTTGAAGTTTATATCCATCATGGCATTGGCAGGAGAACCCACCTGGATTGTTTACACATAAGTGTGAACAATTATCCAAGGCTTCTTCGCATTCATTTACATCTGAAATACATTTAAATGAAAATATGAAACATAAGTTATAAAAATATAAAAAGAAGAATGAAAAAGTCAATTTATAGTGCAAACATCATTTTTTTATTGGACCTTAATGTTAACTTGTAACAAACTGCTTAAATCAAAAATTAGTGATGTAAAATCTTGACTATTCAAAGTTCCCATGAAATGCTCAAAATACAAAGTGAATAACAAAGAGTTACATTTAAAAACGGTATATACCAAATTCAAAATATTTCAATTGATGATATTGGATTTCCTTAGTCAGTTGAAAGGTTCAAATAATAGAACTGAGTCGAGTAGAGTCAAGCATAATTTTCATTATAATGTACGGTACAGTACACTTGTACACTAATCATTTGATGTACTTTTCCCTCCCTGTGTCTAAATTTCTTTGTCCTGGATTACTTTTATTTCTAAATTAAATAATAACGAAGCAAAGATGTTACGAATAAAAAAGTCAAAAATGTGATCAGTCATAACAATAATAATGATACTCTTACCGTTACACTTGCTTGTGTTCCTTGTACTAACCCGATACCCTGTGTAGCATGAACATTCAAAACTACCCTCCGTGTTAACACATATGTGTTCGCATTCTGTTGTCTTCTCAGAACATTCATCAACATCTATAATAAGAATGAAGCACTTGATACAGTGTCTGCTAGGTCCATTAGAACATTTTGATTTTAGTAGTTAGTTAAGATTCATGTTTGCTTTCAAATATCTCTATTACATATCAGAGATAAATTACAATGTTTTGTGAAACAAATTGACCGTTTAAAAGAAACCAAATCTAATAATTTGTTTGAGACGGCGATGCCTTTTTGTTATGTTCCATCTTTTAATCTTTTACAAACATACCTTTGAATAAATGTACTAATACTTTGAATACTTTTTCATACATGCATCAGGATTCAATGTGCATAATCTGCTATCGTTACTTAAAGCACATTATACATAAGATAATGATATACAATGGAAATTAAATTATTCGTTTAAGATTATTTTTAATAGTAATCAGCATAATTAATCTGATAATGTGTTTATAAAATCATAAGAATAATGTTATCAACATAGAATTTTGTTTTGTTTTTTGTTATTCACCTATACACTCGTCGATATCAGAATCTTCCATGTCTTTGACGTATCCCTCAGGGCAGTCAGCACAAGTATATGACTTGCCTTTGCTAAGCTGCTCACTGGCACTAAGAGTTATACATTCTCTTTCTAATGAACAAGGATTCGTTGAACACCAATCTATTTCATTTTCACAGTCAGGACCTTTAAAAAGAGATTTTAAATCTAAGTAAATCACTATCCAGTTATATTTTCATCCATGACATTACTAAAAATATATTTAAAATCCAGGACATTCATTGCATTGTATTCTACAAACATGTTGAAAGAATACAAAGATTCCCTTATTTAGAAGAAAATGTTTTAAAGAAAGTGATGTTGACGAACAATTTCTAGCACGTTATTGTACAAAAAGATCGGTAAACGTTCTTAAAAAACTTACTTTCACTTTTTATAAATCATTAAAAAAGAAATAAGCAGATAAACATAACATAATCTGAAATTTTGCAATCATGTTATCATTACCATCATATGGAGATTCGCAGATACATTCGGAATATTTAAAGTACTCTGTTTGTTGCTGGTCATCTCTCGTAACATTAGAACAAACACCATGTCCACTACATCCAGTACACAGTAGAACATTTATTACCATAACGGTCGAAGAACGATTATTACTATTATTCACAGCAAGTCTAAAAATTAAAATTAAAATACTTTTAAAAAGCATACTTACTTAATAAAGCAATATTTATTATTTTTCAATTTTTAATTAAAAAAACATTCCATACTGCAATAAGCTTATAACTAAAGCTTTATTATGCAATAAACATACAGTACAATAAGTAAATAAAAATATTCAATTTATAATTATAAGTAATTATGTGCTTTACATTCATTAAATACATTAAAAATAATAATGAAAGTAGATATAAAATCGAACATTTATAAAAATAGACATACTGAATATTAACTGGGTGGGTGTTAGACTGCATGTATTCCACTGTCGACAATGTTTTGTTAATCTGAGCATTGGCGTTATTAGCTATAAAATAAATATCATGTCCATCTTCAAAACTTAATTGGCATGTAACTTTCTTTCCCAAAGTTGCATTGACGAGTTCACATACAGTAAGTGTTGGTTGAATTTCATCTAAAAATACATAAAAGATTCAGCATAATATTACAAAGATTGTTTTGATATTAAGTACGAAATAAAAAGCATACGGTATAAAAATTTGGAAAAAATGTCACAAACGAAATGTCTGTAAACCAAACAATACGTTTTTTTAAATACAGTATAAAATAAACAAATATATTTAATCAGATGACCCTTACTAATTTCATGTCTGTCCTGATCCGCTTCAGTCTTCAAAATTCTAGTAGCATTTGCAACTTCTTTATTTTCTGTGAATACGAGGTCAAAAACACATTCAATATTCTCGGCGCCATTACAGTCTTGCTCAGCTTGTGCTCGTTTATCAACATCAACCTCATCCAGAAATCTTGGAGTGAAAGAATTATTTTGATAATCTTCATGCGATTTGCCATCTTCATATACAAACACAGACTTTTTTCCATCAATCTCCCCTATTGTGTAAAACATAACATATAAATTTGTGATTTTTTTATCTTATATGGCGCATATTTATATGTATGTTATGGATAAAATTCATAGCTACCTTGTAAAATACATTGAGAATTTTATGAAAAACTACAGCAATGTCTTCCGTGTAGCTAAAACATAAAAGACTAAACATGTAATATGCGGGATTTCTTCAAAGAACTTATTTATCAACTTGACATTTCACAATGTTAACTGTCGCACTTCCATATGTGAAAAATATATGATTATTACAAACTGTGATGATATATACATTTCAGACATTGAAATCGATGACATATGGTTCATCAAAAAGTTGTCAATAAATATGTCTTTGACACCTGGTGAAACAGTGCGGCCAGTATACTGTTGATAACCATCCGTTCAGTCAAAAGCCGAGAAGTTCAATTCTTGTATTTTGATATTGAAACCCATACAATTAGAATGGATTGTTTCGAATTCAAAGCAGGGCAAGTCCATTATATAAATTCAGCAATGTAAGTGTACAAACCGCAAACTAAGCAATATATTAAACAATCTAATGTGTTATTAAATTTAGACCATTTTCTTACATGTCTTCCCGTAATCAAATATATGTCGCTCTGAGGAATTTGCGTTTATAACAGTGCCATTAGGCATCATCAAATCGTTGTATGGATTCCCATCAAAGTTACCAAGGAGTCCGCTTGTGACGTTATTCAGTGCATTTGGTATAATGGTACTTATAGACAACATTTGTACACTCACAGATATGTTCAGCGATATGCCTAAAAGAAATACAACAGTTTTGGTGATGGTTATTTAATCATAGATGTCGCTAGGTTGCAACAAAGTGTATCAAGATCAAATATAATTTTATTTCAAACGCAAAAAAGGAGAAGCAATGCCAATAATTTTTCAAAAGCAGGAAATACTGAAACTGATTAGGTGTAGAACTAAAATTCCTATACATAATCATTTATATTTCCAATTTTGTAAGAAAGGAATATATGTCAAAAGAAGAAAACATAGAGCATTTTGCTTCACTAAGTGAATAAGAAATTATGTACATGGAAAAATCATTTAAGAATCAATATTCAACTATAATACTGAAATAATACGTAAAACAAATACCTGAGGATGGAAAGAGAACGCTTAATGCATTATCCCTTCGTGCTAGAATTAGATTGGCTTCGGGAGTTGAATATGTAAAGGGATCATCCAAATCTTTATTTGAGCCAGCATTGTATTGATTTGTTATGTCCACTTGGTTAGCACTAATTATCAAACCTATAATTCACAAATAAATTTTGCTTTAAACATGACCCGAGCTGTAATACTAAAAAACATTTTGATTATTCTTTACTCAATCCTTACCAACAGAGCAATCATCATTTTATGCCATTTGACTTTAAATATTGGTCGAAATTGTTAAAGCAAATTATTACAGTGTAACTTCTGAATACGGAACACCTATGGGACTAGCCAAAACATTTGGAATTTGGAAGTTTCCGGAATTCAGAAGTTTGGGATTATCTGAACAAGTAGAAACATTAAACATCAATTCTTTCAGTGAGACTTGATCAAAGATATATGAAGTTGATTTTATTCATAAAATTGAAGAATTATTGGACTTTTAACAAGTTTACAACTACATTTAAATTGTATGTTAAAATTCATTTTCACCTTCAACTGAATTTCTTTAGACAAAATCATAATGTATAATTATTTAGGAGCAATATTTCACGTTGTACCAGCTTATTATAAACCTGTAATTTATTGTTTTTCATCACATTATACTTCTCATTGTTTTTTTAATTTTCACACTTTAATCAAGTGTTTTACATGCTTGACAGGTTCAGATTCTAATAGGTGTCAAGATAAATGATTTTTGCTAATTGGAAAATACTGACATGTTAAAGGATTTATTATCTCAATTTTTAATATTCATTCACACCTTTTTCAATTTCCGGATTGTGGAAGAAAATTTGAATTCATATAACCCAAATTTTACCAGAAATGTGTTCGGAATTCAGAATTTCCGGAATTCAGAGCTATGTAATATAGGAAACAGAAGGAGAAATTTCGCGACCCTGAAAAATGTTCGATTTTCAGAAGTGTCCGGATTTCAGAAGTTCCGAATTCGGAAGTTACACTATAATAGCAATGTAGCTTATTCTTTTATCGTTATTAGTTTACTGATTGTTATTTTTTGCGCTAACAAATAAAGTATTGATTGACAAAACTTGAATGGTGTTGGAAGAATAAGTTAATATGTTACCGTTTTTAATAACGTTATTATTAACATACCCCTATATCCGTATGTGTCTTCCTACAATCAAAGTCGGCTTTTCATAACTTTTATGATAACGTAGCTATCATGAAACACAAATAAGATAGATAGAACATTAGAAAGCTCAAAACCATCATTTAAACATCCGATTTATACAATATATGCCGACTGGAATGCATGATTACCGTTCCGTGCTTTGTTTAGCTCCACATGTACAGATGCATTGGTATTGTCCCTTGCAGCAAACGCCGTAAATGCAGTAGCATCTGTTAGGTTT
>NW_026865418.1:0-8545 GCF_026571515.1 Ruditapes philippinarum | reverse complement strand
CTTCCCCTTCCAAATAAAATATCGCTATAAACAGTAACACAGTCTAATACACTGACCTCATGGTATGTCTACATGTTTATCAGCTGATAAATATCGACACTAATTGGTGTGAATTGTTGAATGTGCACTGGATAATTGGTCTTTATATTCAATATGAAACAATAACCTGCGGCATCTTAAGATTATCGCCAATCATATCAACAGCTTGGTTATGAAATGGACGACTTTACGGTAAGTTTGCATTCATATAATTTTATTGTTGTTAAAAGATCAAAGGAATTATGAGTTATAGAATAGAAGTTGTTTTTTTTTAATTGCAAATTAAATCTGACCTAATAATGGCTCCAAAAAAGCATAAATTTGACAAGGAGTATATTTGACAATTAGTATTCCTGAAAAAAAATTGACCTTACTTTGTACATATATCCTCTATCTGGAGCATTCATTTACAAATGGCATACATGGCTGTGAAATGTTTATGGAAAATTCAAGAAGCATACAACATATTTTTAGGAAACTTATGCTAATTACTTTACTCTTATAATGAATAGTTGGCATTTTTCCCCCTGAATTATGTTTAGTTTAGAACTTTTCAATATAATCTTTTCTTCATTAATAATTATTCTTTTTACCTCAAATGTTTCAGATACAGAATCACATAGCCCTCAAACCAAATCTTTGGCATTAACCAAGCAAGCAGAAGCAGCCCATTGGAATGTGGTTCTGATGTCACTGTCATGCCACTAACTTAGATTTTATGAAAACATTGCTGACCAAATTAGCCTGGAAAATGTTATTCTTATAGCTACTGAGCTGCAAGCTTTTATGATCAGTTTTAAAGTGATTAAAATGTAGCTACCTAAATAAAGTTGGATATACATGTAGTTTATGTTTTTTTCTAAATATCTCATGCCTTTTTAAGGTGTTTCATATATGAACTAATGCTATAAATAAGTCTGACAATTGAATTCTGGTTATTTTGCAGTACCATTTGCCTTCTTGAAAATAAAATACAGGCACGCAATTTTCGCCGCGAAAAATTGGCTCAAAGAAAAAATCTGCCAGTGCTAGCCCTGAGGTAGAGTGGAGGGTAAATGACTGCTTTGCAAATGACTGTTGTATTACTAGGTAATGTATAACTAAATAATGCCACCCAAGGTACAACCAATGATTTTAAGAGACATCCAAATAACTTTAAAAAAAATTCTATATTCGGTGCATGACATTTTTCATTGTTATTTATGCTTTGAAATGATCACATCGAATTTCCCTTTTCTTGCACAAATTGTGCAATTGACAATACGGCACAAACATATGGCAGAAGAAAACAATAGGTACCTTGTGAAGATTATATCCTGATTCAAATATAATAGGTGGCAACAAAACAATGAAGAATATAGTTGGTGGAAACGCCTCTTCTTTCTGAAATACATGTACATGAATAATTATGATCATCAAATAAAATTAAAAATCCTGTAACACAATTTTTTCATGATTTTATTTAATAAATATGATGCTCAAATTAAGATTTGTCAATATTGTAAGTTCAAATAAGCATTATTTATAAAGATATTATCCAATTTAACATTTCATGTAAATAAAGGGAGGTAATTAGAAATTTATTTTCTATAAATTCTAAGTCAAATTTTCCAATAAGAAATAATAGCATGTAATCTATTAATTAAATATAATGTGCACAAATATTTGCAGTACACATTTTACATATTCTTTGATGTTTGAAAATTGATTTATTTGCATATTTATATACATATATAATTTTTTGCAAGTGTGGTATACACACAGTAACAATATCAATCACAAAACATACAGGATCTTTAAATATAATCCATTAGTCAAGACAGAAACAGGCATGTAACTGAGAAAATAAATTTAATATCAATGTACTTTTTAGAATGTTAACAACTGCTCAAATTGACTACAAAAAACATTTTCACTGCCTCATACCTGAGACCTTTATAAGTACTCATCAAACGCAAAGTCCTATTCAGTAATAGTACAAGTGTATATTACACTAAAATGGACATTTTTAAAGTTTTACGTACCAATTGCCATAAGTAACAATTCTCTAAATATATACATGTATTCAAATTTCTGGTTCTATGAAATTTTTGAAATTGAAAACATGAGTTATTTTTTTTTGTATGTTAATAACAATAATGTGTAACAACAAAACTTACACTCCAATTTCCAAATTTGAAAATCTTGAGAACTAGTCCAATCAAGGCACCTGAAAAAAAAAAGAAATGAAGTATTTCAATTTAAACTGGTAAAATAAACTTCAGCCATGATTGAACATAATCTCTACATACATGTAGGGATGTTACTGTCATTTCCTTCCCTTGATACATTACACAGGCTTGATTCTGATTAATACATTTAAGATTATTGGTTTTAGCCTCAGGTTATTTATTTCATCTTTTCTCCACAGCTTAAAAATATTGATGTCTTGACACTTGTCACTTTCTGGAAGTGACATAGCTATCAAATCTAGTGGGGAAAATAATTGAGAAAATTTATAATCATTTAAGTAGAAATTTTACTGTAAGTTTCATATTTCATGTCACATGCTTACCAACTAATACAACAGCAATACTTTCCGGCAGGTAGTGGAACTTTGTCTGTAGCAGCATATGTGTCATCAGGATACATATTGCTGAAATCAAAGGAGCCGTGTCACAACAAAACCAACATAATGCGTTTGCGACCAGCATGGATCCAGACCAGCCTGCGCATCCGCGCAGTCTGATCAGGATCCATGCTGTTCGCTTACAAACCGGATAACAAGTAGAAAAACTGATAGCGAACAGCATGGATCCTGATCAGACTGCGCAGATGCGCAGGCTGGTCTGGATCCATGCTGGTCGCAAACCCATTATGTTGGTTTTGTCATGACACTATAGTAATGACACATCCAAGTTAGTTATCTTTTTTATTTTCTTTCTTCAGTATATTTCTTTAAAATTCCGTTTCAATTTCTTCTTGAAAATTAAAGGGTATAAAGCTATATCTTATGATAGATTTACGTAAAATTTATCAGTAAAATTATATTGTTTATATACATGTAATCATAAGGTTGATTAGTGAGAAAGCTGTAACATAGAAAGTCTCTATTATTTGACTCACATAAATATTGTATGTACACAGAATAAAATGTTCCGTAACAAAATATTATGCTGCTATATTAACAGTTTGTCAATGATTTTATTCATGTGACATTCCATTTTAAGGCAATATTTTACCATATTTCTTTCATACAAGCATTTTTGAAGTATTCAGTTCAATTCAAATAATAATTTTTCAGTGTAAATTTAAAGGTTTATTTAAAGAAAACTTTAATTGTTAAAAAAAAAAAACTTTTTTATGTTTGTTCCCATCACTTTATTAATATAGCCATAAAAAAATCATACTCACCTATGACAAGTAGAATAAAGAATATTGTCAAACTGCTTTTATGTTCTTTTTCTGATTCTCCAACATCAGGAAGATCTGGTGGACTATTAGTCGGCTTTAACGTAGGCTTCGGTGTTGTAGTAGTTGTTGTTGTTGTATTGTCACTAAAACCAAATACAACTTTGTTTAATACATGATATCAATTGTCATTACCAATATAAAATGAGCCACTTCATGACAAAACCAACATAATGGGTTTGCGACCAGCATGGATCCATACCAGCCTGCGCATCAGCGCAGTCTGATCAGGATCCATGCTGTTCCCTTACAAACTCTATAACAAGTAGAGAAACCGATAGCGAAAAGCATGGATCC
The DNA here is from genome assembly GCF_026571515.1 of Ruditapes philippinarum. Taxonomy (NCBI): domain Eukaryota; kingdom Metazoa; phylum Mollusca; class Bivalvia; order Venerida; family Veneridae; genus Ruditapes; species Ruditapes philippinarum. The sequence continues at coordinate 4,759 of NW_026865418.1, read as the reverse complement.
TGATCAGACTGCACAGACTGGTCTGGATCCATGCTGATCGCAAACCCATTAAGTTGGTTTTGTTGTGACACGGCTCAAATTTCTCTTTTATACAGACTAATTACGATATATTTCAGTGACTTCTTTTAGGTCAAAGTCAGGCGGTAACTTTCCTTAAATCTTTAATACTTTGCCCTAATTTATCTGAAAAGTGAAGTCCACTTCACCTAAAATTCCGAAGTAATATATCCTTCATGTACTAAATTGTAAGTATGTGTCCATGTCCATTTTGTTAAACTGTCACAAGCAGGTAGATTGTACGCCTATATGAAGAAATAAGAAATAAAGAAGAAACAGTAAGAAATAGCATTTTTTGAGGAAAATTCTAAGTTCAAGGGGAGATAAATCTGAAAATATTGGTGCTAGAGTTATGAACCTTGTCACATAAGATGGGGATGATGATAAGGTACATATATTTGAAGTATGAGGTTGATCCCTTAAGAAATAAAGAAGTAACAGTAAAACATAGCATTTTTTAAGGAAAATTCTAAGTTCAAGGGGAGATAAATCTGAAAATATTGGTGCTAGAGTTATGAACCTTGTCACATAAGATGTGGTTGATGATAAGGAACATATATTTGAAGTTTGAAGTTGATACCTTAAGAAATGACAAAGTTATAGTGAAAAATATTTTACTGCACCAAAACTTTAATCTAAAATCTGGACGCGGACGCCGACGCGAGTAGGACAGCTCTCCATATACTTCGTATAGTCGAGCTAATAATGATGAGATTTGTAAGTATTTGAATAGTCTTATTCACTATCATATTTTATATTTCCATACCAGGTAATAATGACCATGTTATTTACCATGTTCAATGTGAAATGTGGAAACTGAGAGAGGCTATGGCTAACTAGATTCATGTTAGAATAATTTTACTTAAATTTTCAAGATCAAGGATAAAAATTCAGGAACAAAAATAAAACTGAAACAAAACATATAGGCCTACACAGGCTATTGAACTTGAACAGTGCTGAAAGGTACCTTGCCTGCTGCACAGTAAATGGGCCAATTGTGTTAGCATCTAAGTCAAAAAATAAAATTAAACATACAAGACAATATTTGCTTTTTTTAAGTACCTTAGGGTGTCTATAACAATATTTTTGGAAAGAAAGGATAACTTTTTGGATACCTTTTTCAAAAAATTACATCTCTTGCAGACTGTGCGGGTAGGGGACGGATGTTACAAAGATATACTTAAAGTCTGAATATCTTACAGTTTATAATAACAAGAGCTGTCCGTAAGACAGCGCGCTCGACTTTTTTAGTGCTTGCCTATAATACAAAACATTGACAGTTAAGGGCCATAATTCAAATAATATTCTTTGACAGAATTACCTTCTCCTGGACATGTTTGGGAATCATGATTGTAAACAAGTATTCCAACTTTCAAATTAATATCTCAAACAGTTCAGTCAAAAAGTGGACTGGTACTAAAAACTTAACCAGATTCTAAGTCGGATAAAAGGCCTTAATTTTTAAAACAAATCCTTGACAGAGTTACCTTCTCTTGCGTACAGATGGGGGTAATGATGTTGAAATAGCATTAAAAGTTTCAAAGCAATTTAAAGGGGTTAAAGGCAAAAAAGTGGTTTTCCCCTTTTGTTTTTTGTAAAAAGGGGAAATTCTGTCAAAAATTGCAGAGTTATTTTGTTGTTGTAAAGGTGTGAGGGTAAAAAAGTAGGGTGTTTCAAAAAAATATAAGGGGTTTTGGTGAGGTGGACAAAAATTAAACCCCAAAGCTAAAAATTTTTGTGGGTTTTTAAAAAACCCTTGGGTTTGTTTTGTCTGTGGGGAGGTTTGTGGTGAAAAAAGTATGGTAATTTTCAAAGCCTATTTTAAACTTTCTGTAAAGTGGGGGGTAGAAAAATTTAAACCCAAAGGTGTGACGCCAACGCCAACGCCGACGCCGACGCCGACGCCGACGCCGGGGCGAGTAGGATAGCTCCCCTTTTCATAGAAAAGTCGAGCTAAAAATTGTATTATTTCTCTTTATTTTATCAAAATATTATGTGTTCTGATAAATGTTACAAAAAAAATCCAGAAAATTCATCTTAGATATAAAAATATTTGCTTTCAAATTTTCAGTATTTTTCACACACAATTAAATTTCAAACATGTTAGAAACAGAGAGAAAAAAAACAAGGATAGGTACACCAAATCATACTTAAATCAGATATGCAAAACACATTTCTTTATAAAACAGTAGAAATTATAGGACTTTCTTAAGTATATTTCTTGTCAGATAATCCAAAAATGAATTGTATCAGGGGGATGGATGTTACATTTTTTGGGGGGACGGATGTTACAATCGATGTTTAAAGCTCAATAGTTCATACTTTTTTGGGTTTTATTTTAAAGTAATGAAATTTATAAGAGTATATGCTTTGTACAGTACAATAAATGTAAAATAATTGAACAAATTATGAGAAAATGTAGAAATATACCTGACAATTATGTAGTTTCTTACTATTAGTGTTTCACAAGGAAAAGTTGCAGTGACTTAGTTTTCTTCCATTTATCTTACATTTGAATGAACATTGAAATGTTTGGAATAAAATAAAAATATTGCTAATTAAATAAAAGAATCTTTGTTTCCAGATAATGCATTAACGTTAAAGAGAGAATGTCATACCAACGGTACCTTTCTATACATGAAATTATTTACAAATTACTTTAGTTAAATAATAAGATTTATATTTGTAAAAGATATGATACAGTGTGAAGTAAATAAGAATTTTTCAGATTGAAACATATGCAATCTTGAATTTCTCATTACAAAATACATAAATTATACTCAATTAAAAAAAATTTATTAAAAATTATAAGATTTTAAATTGTTGCAATTAAGTTCTATCTATTTGATGAAATTATAAGTAAATTAATGTGGAATGTTAGCAGCATTATCCAAAGATTTCATTATGATTCAGTATCATAATCTCATTATTTCTAACTTTTAATAATTGTCTTTAATAATTTTTAAAAATTTCAGTGTACATGAACTTCTTAACTTAATGAACTAATTTGTCATTCAATAAAATTTATAGGTGGAAAAATTATTTGCCAAGGGTTTATTTACAGAATAATTTTCACAATTATCCCAACTTTTTCATTACAGGAATCCTTACCATATCCTTAAGTTTCTTTCACTTTATTAACAATAATTAAATGGGTCAAATTGTAAGAAAATGTGCTTGAATTTTTATGGGGGAAAAAATCTAAAAATTTTAATCAGGGTGTTGAATTATATTTCTTTGTTTAATTTTCATTGACTACATATTTAGCCTTTAAATTTTTGAAGTTCAATAAATCCTTTGACTTAATTGATCTTCAACTTTAATACTTAATGACATTCTTGAATAAGATATGGTAGTCCCTCCTACTGTTTTTAAGCATTAATATATATCACCCTTAACTGGCACCCTACTGTTTTGTAATATATCACACTTCCCAATATACAATATACACAGCTTCCCAATATACAGCTCGTTAACTTTTCCAATAAAGTGCCAGCCCCTTCTGTGTGTATAGAGTTAGGATCCATATCCCACTGTTTTATGAGGGGCTGCCTGGGATACATGGTTTGTTAACTATTTAAGGCTAAAGAATTTAATATGTTTTAACAATTGACCAATTTTAATCACAAAGATACTTTCAACATCTCTATCGTTTTTCTATATATCCTGTTATGGATTTTGTGTTTGTTTCTTCTGGGTTTTTTTAATTGTATTTTATTTGTTGTGTGAAACATTCCTATACAGTTACAAAGCTTACTACTTCTCTATCATGCATCATAAGGACAAGATAAGTTTTGTATTACTGTAAAAAGAATTTTTAGTTCAATTCTGTAACATCCGTCCCCTTATGTACTCTTAGTTTGTAAACATAGCATGACAAAAGATTATATTTGTTATAAATTCATATAAGCTTAAATATTATCTTAATAAACTCATTGGTCCACTTGATGTTAAAAAATAACATATAAATTTTATTTCAAAGTAAATAATTTTGATATCAGAGCAAAAAATTACTGATTTTTTTTCAAAATTAAGGAATTTAGTGTTCACAAATACTTTTTTTTTCATAAATACATCATTTCAGTGCTTTATTTCTGTTATTTCTTCATTATTCAATGTAACTTTGGTGTTTTAGTGTATAATTCCCTTTTCAGTTACAGTTTATATGAGATTTAATAAGCACCTTATATAGGGGGACGGATGTTACAGGGACGGATGTTACAGACAACTTTTACATTATTGTATTTTTTTTCTCATAAACATAGAAATTGGCAATTTTTGTAACATTTTCATTGTAAGGCTATCATTAAGCACCAGAAACATTGTTTTTTATGAGTATTGTTTTAAAATTGGATATTTTATGAGAGGGGGACGGATGTTACAGTTTTTTCATCACAAAATTTTTTTTACCACTATAATGCCTATGCCATCCTTAAAAATATATATGTTTGCTATTGCCGACCCAGAGTTATAAGGAGTGGGTCGGTAGGCAGGCTTTTTTTTTTTTTTTTTTTGATATATAATTTTTTACTGAACGTAAGTTAATACGCTTAGTACGTTGTAACAGATTTTGGAAATTTGGGCTACACTATCATCATCGGCAAAACTAACATGTAAAAGACAGTCAAAAACAATAAAAAAACATGTTCACTAGTAATCATAGCATGAAATAAAAAAAATGACTATGTGGACATAAATTCAA
>NW_026865417.1:0-16786 GCF_026571515.1 Ruditapes philippinarum | reverse complement strand
CTATTAAGCAATGTTGAACCCATGAGGTATTGGCTACATTAATGTTATATCTTAACAAAAATAAACAAAACAGGTACGGTTTCACCCTCATGTGCTCATTCTCCCGATATTTTACTTTAATGCACTGTTAAGTCTGTTATACTTTATATATGATTTCTATATCATAATTAACTTCGTGTTTTTATTCCTGTCCGTAGCTAACATAATTTCTCGTACACACCCCGCATTACTCTAGCCCAATGATACAATATCCGATTTAAACATTTTAGAGGGAAGTAACCGCTTAGAAAAATACGTGCCAAACAGATGGTGGGTTATCTTTCTTATATAAAGTGTGTTAATTCGATGTATATTTTTAATTCAACCGTAAAAATAATTTATATTCATTATTGTAGACAAACGCTACTCATAAGTTTAAAATTGCAGGATAATACATAATGAAATAACAATACCATACCTATCAATACACAAAGTTAACAAATAGGGAAAAAAACAGAATTCCTAAAGAAAGCCCAACACGACAAAATTGTAAATTGATGCAGGCTCGGTTTGATTGAGCCTGTTCATGGACGGTACTGGAGCGTGCAAGTTACCGTCCACGCCACCTAGTACCGTCTTAAGCAGAATTCAACATTTAAATACGAAAATGGTGAAATTTTGAATTTAGATACATCCGCAGATGTGTCCATATGGCGGTTATCATTGAACCTTCAATGTCACACAGTAGCGCCATTCTATGAAAAGCGGCGTATGGTCCCCAAATAAAAGAATCCGTATGCCCTAAACAAGAAAACAATTGGCGGAACTTTATAACATAGAATTTTGAAAGGGGATCTGGGGTTATGAAGCCTGCATATCACAGACAAGACGTCAAAAGACAAATTTAAAAAGCAGACAACATATCATAAGGGTGATTATACAGTATTCAAGTAGGAATACTGGAACCACCCAAGTTGAAAAAAGGCCAAAAAAATCGTTTATGTCTGCAATTTATTTAATTTATAAAATCATCATTAATAAAACTTCCATATAATTATTAAAATGGTTATAAAACTATATTCCAGTGATTTATGGTCACGTGCACGTGATCACTGGCTGACAGTGAGAGGTGATTATGAATAAGAACAATGTTTTATTAAAACTGTATTCCAGTCTGGTTACAGGAAGACAGCGACTTATTAACTAGTATGAACAAGAACAAGTACAGTTTTTTATTAAAACTATATTCCCGTGATTTATTTTGCACAAACATATATACAAGTTCGCCAATACGTTGTTACAGTGAAAAGATTAACATACATGACAAAAGTATGGCATAATTATTCACATCGATATTAACAATAAATTCAATAAGTTACAGACATAATAGCTGTTACTTTTTATATATGCAAACTATAATACATGACATACATTACACATGTAAATGATTGTAAATTTCCATAGAAGGTCATAGTTAACAATTATTTTTATTTTTGCATACAGAGTGTGATAATTTTTTTTTACATATTCGGTAGTTTTTATTTAAAGTAAAGTAAAACGACAATGGCAATGCACAATTGTTTATAGCAAGAAATGATGTAAAAAAACAACAGCAAAAAACAATACACATCCCATATATACAAATGGTTAGTATTAGTGCAGAGGCAATAATAACTCTTCTGTCTTTAATTTTAACACTAACGAATTGAATCCATGTTCAGTAAGCATTTAAGTATCTATGGTACAAAAAAGTGTTGAATACAATAGCAAATTGTATAATGAACCGTGTTTCTCTTTAAGTTAAACCCCTGTCACACTAGGGCGGCGTTCTCACAGCGTCCAAAGAAAATTCAGAACGCCAGGGTGAGCGCAGTAGGATCGCAAACATCGCCGCAGAATCGCTATAGCATCGCAGTGTCATCGCATAGAACGCCGACCGATGGCGCGCATTTTGAGAATGCTCAAAACAAACGCATTCACTCGGCGTTCTGAAAAGAGCGCTGTGGGATCGTAGTAAGGACGCCGTAGCAACTCAGTAACATCTCTTACAACGCAACAAGAGCGCCGTGAAAGCGCTGAAGGATCGCCGAATAAACGCCGTAATTAGCCACGGCGCTTGTACGGAGATTGTACGGCGTCTCTATAGCGTTTATACTGCGTGTGTACGGCGCTTTCTTTTTCTGCGACTCTACGGCACTGTCACGGCGATCATTGCGCACTCAAGACGATTCTACTGCGTTCATCTGAAATTGCAGAATACGCTACAGTAGAATCCCTACTTAAGACCACACCAGAATTAAGACCAACCCTCTAATTAGTCCCATTTTTTAAAAGAACAGAATTTTCTGTTTGTAATGTTAATGGTTACATGATCCACAATTAAGACTACCCCACTTATCCACATTTAAGACCACCAGCTTTAGTCACAATTCATTGTTTTATTTATCTAACCCCACTGCTGAGACTACTGATATTCCAGTAAAAACCTATTATGATAACAAGTTTTTGTTATTCATCTGCTTGAAACATTGTGTAAAAACTGTTATGATTAGAATATTGTATGAAGGTAAGGCAATAAATTTCAGATTGGGGTAATGTTCAGTTTCTGCTCATTTTTATGACGAATTAATTTCTTGATTAATAGGTGAATTACGTACATGAAACAAGACCTATGAAAATATGATTTATACATTAAATATCGTCAGATTAATGTTCTTATTAGGATAAATAAATATTATAACATCAGATTACAGTAATATTGAAGGGTATAAAAAGCATATAATTACACTCGTATTTTTCTAAATTCAAACGATTAGATTTTTTACTAGATGACATTATCTTTCGAACATATTTAATGTTCATGACAACATGAATCATTTCTAATGAAAACATAATCTTCGATATCATGTTATTTCTAAGCCATTTTGACCAAATGTTGGCATTGTAATCTTTCTTTTTTACCACACGATATACGAGGGTTTTCCGGAAAATCCATATACTATCCCACACATACATATAAGAATATATATGAATATATATAATTATATAATATCTAACAAACACATTTGCAGAAAATATATTTGGCTGTGATGAATATTTACATTATAAGAGTCAATACTTATAGATAAATTGTCACGGACCACTTTCACCACGTCATAAGCGTAAAGAAACTTTTGTTCTCATTATTTCTCGAAATAACGCCTACACCATATCACGCATTTTCTAATGTCTGCTTTCCCATTGCCTATATATATTTTTGAACCAATTCCAATCGAAACCGTACCAAATACCGTGTATTTAATAATGATTATATATAACATGGTTCTAATAAGTGTGTTAGTGTTATAGATGTACGTCAAGCGGATCTTGGTCAACTGCAGGTCTTTTTATGTGGAACTGAAAAGAAACAATGTTAAACAATAATCAGAAATTGTGAAAGTTATTTATGGAATATTGAGATGACTATCTTTCTACAATATATGTTTTTGAATGTTAATGTGAAGGAAGAGTACTTTCTTTCAAAACGTATGTAATGCTCAAGCACAGTAGTACTTTTAGTAATTTGTAACTTCGGTGTTGCAACATTTTAATTCATTTCTAATTGGCAATAATAATAATAATAATAATAATAATAATAATGATAATAATAATAATAATAATAATAATAATAATAATAATATTAATAATAATAATAATAATAATAATAATAATAATAATAAATAATAATAATAACGATAATAATAACTATATTAATAATACAAATAATAATTATTATAATAATAATAATAATAATAATAATAATAATAATAATAATAATAATAATAATAATAATGATAATGATAATAATAATAATAATAATAAAACATCAACAACATTTTCATTGCAATTTTGTCTCGTAAAAAGTGTACATATATGTACAATAAATTCTGGTAATAAAATAAACATCAAAACATACACTGTTTTCAAAATTTATTTCATAAAACATACTTTTTAATCAGAAAATTAATGGCATTTATTTGTTAAGCTACAATTATTTAAATGTTCTTTATCTGAACAGTGGCTTTTTTTTTATCAAATTGTGAAATTATATAATTAAATTAATCTTTTCGACATTTTCATCCTTTTACCTCTTTAACCCTTAATTTGAAACAAATGAATGAGACAAAACATTCGTTTTTAAATTATAACATTAAAAACGAATAAGTGTTTTCATTATATTTTTTGTTTCATCACTTACTGAAGACAAGTGAGTAGCAGAAAGAGAAAACTTTACCATACACCATGGTAAATGTAATAAACTTTTACCTGTCCTTTTTGGGGCATACCATCAAGGAGGTAGTCCCAGGAAAAATGTCCATCTCCATGTCCATCTAAAAATAAAGTAAAATCATGACAATGTACGGTAACATTATTTGATGTTGAAAGTGGTCGGAATACGGAATAGCGGACCGGTCGTATAATCGGACCTTCCGACCATTGAAATATGTAGAGAAAAAATTGGTTCTTTCAAAAACTGCCCGTATTATCGGATTGGTCGTATTTTCGGACCGGTCGTTAAGCGGAACTTTACTGTATTCTTTTTATTTTAAAGAATTACTTAACAATTGGATAAAACTATAAAAAAAATCATGATGCAATTTTGGTAAATCCTCCCGATACAATTATTGATGAGTCACCATTATACCTACAGCTTGCCACTTTCATTATAATATCCAGGTTTTGGAAAAAAAAAAAAAAAAAAAATTAAAAATTAAAAAAAAAATTTTTCAAAATTACAAAAAAAGGTTTTTGTCCAGAGAAAAAAAATTTTTAAAAATCAAACAAACCAAAAAAATTTTTTTCCCCTTAAACTTTATTTTAAAATAAAAGATTCAATTAATTTAAATTTTAATTTTAGCACAAAAAAAATTTTGTTAAAATTTTCTATTTTGACCAAAAAAAAAACCCTTTGGCCTAAACCCAAATTTTTCAAATTTTTCCTCCAAATCATTTTGTAAACAAAAACCCGTGCTGAAAAAAAAAAGCCTTAAAAAAAACTTTTTTAAAATTTGGGTTACTGTTTTTAAATTTTGAAACCAAAAAACCAAATCGAAAAAAAAAGGGCCTTTTTTTATTTTTAAATAATTTTTTTTTGGAAAAAAAACCCTTATTTTTAAAAAATTTTTCCAAAAAAAGTATTGGGGAAAAATAAAAAGGGGCCAAAAAAAGAAACCCCCTAAAATTTTACAAAAAAAAATTTAAAAAAAAAAAACCAAAAAAAAAAAGGGTTAAAAAAAAAAACCTTTTTAAAAACCTTTTTAAAGACTTTAAAACTCAAAAAAAAAATCAAAAATTCCAAAAAAAAAAAAAAAAAAAAGGGGAAAAATCCAAAAAAATAACTTAAACCCGAATTTTTAAACCCCCGGAACGCGATTCGGCCGTTTTTCAATGTTTAATTCCCTTTTGGCGGCGTTCCCCTACAAAACCCAAACCCGCCCCCAACAAAAAAGCCCCGCCCAAAGGCCCTTTTTTTTCAAATTGCCCTTTTCCGCCCACCCCCAAAGGCGCGTATGGGCCGGCTTTACCCAAATTGTAATATTTTGGGGTTTAAATTAAAGGTGTTATCCAACCCCCAACAAGGCCCGTGGGGTTGCCCAAGAAAACCGGGGACGGTTTTTTTTCCTTTTGTTTTGTGGTAGGAAAAACAAACAAAATAAAAAATTTTTCCTTTTTGGTTGTTGTCGCTATTTTCCAACAAATTTACACATAAGCGTACCAAATCAGCCACCTTTACTTAACGGTTTTTAAAAAAATGTTTCTCCTACATCTAAATATCTTTTTTAGTATTACATGTTTTTCGAGTGTATAGTCTCAAAGAATATATACTTGCATTATCAATTGAACACTATCTGTTACTTTTACAATTGGTTTCAAATTTTACGGTATTTTCTTTTTTCTATAAAACAGTAAATTTGAACTGATTTTCTAAACTAGCATGAGATTACCTATAACTCAATTAATATGAAAAGCATCCAAAGGTCGGACAAACAATATGTAAAGCCAGTACGGATTCGATTTATGCCGCTCTGCAATATCGTTCCTATGGTTACAAACTATTAAATTAAAACCAAGTAATGCTACGGCGTTATTATTTTTTTAAGGCTTACCACCATGTTTACCTTTTCTGTAAGACCCTTTCCCGTTAACCCTTTACCTCATATGAACAGCGCTACTTTTCTCCCTTCAGACTTTAAGTCTAAATTTCAATACACGTGTAGTTATTGATGGAACCGAGTGTCCATAAAAAAATCAAAGGCCCCAAGACCTCAACAAGCGACATATTCAACCTATAAAGAACAGGAATACAGTCAAAACTTGAATTGGTGCTTCACCATGAGGGGTCGTAAAAACATATATATTTCCTTTATATCGGTAGATCAATAAGTGACAGACAAATTGTTGAACGTAGTTCTTTATTCACCATGTGTGTGATCCTGGAGATTCAATAATGGCCGACATAGGATTTAATGTGCAGGATTTGTTTGCGCCTTACAATTTGACAATTAATTTGCCAACATTTTTCAAAAAAGGAACAGAATGTCCGGAAAATTGTTATGAAGGACTGCCAAATTTCCAGTAAAAGAGTAGGCCTACATATAGAACGCTTAATTGGTCTTGAAAAAAACATACAAAGGGTTTTGTGTCATCCAAAGAAGAAGAAGAAAAAGAAGAAGGAAACACAATACACACAAAGAATCCGATAATTTGAATAATTTGAAATAATAACTTGATGAAGGTCGTATAGACCAAAACTAGTAGACCCAAATTAATATTGTAAACTTGCTCTGGTGTTGACGTGTATTACTCGTTAATTCATATTTCCTTGGTTGAAATAATTTGAAATAAGCATATAGCAGAAGAAAATAAGAACTTGAAACATAGAAAGTATAGGGATTATTAATGAAAATAGTAGCTAGATCCGTTAAGGTATAATAAGCTAAAGCTTAAAGTAAATATCTAAAAGATAATTTGAGGCATAAAGGACAGTTAAAACAATATATTACACGTTATAAATTTACCGCACTTTAGTACAGGAAAATGAACATTATATTTACATCCTAATGATCTCTATAGTTGTCAAACAGATAAATGCGGTTTTTAAGAGTTTCCAAATGAAATTTGTAAAAAACAACAACAACTAACCTGCCCTAGACAGGCGTAATTTGATAAGAGAAAGAGCAAAACGTCCACCGTACGTCATTGCTTTATTACTTGACACGGCACGTGTTAACGAATCGTTCTGAGGTCATATTGCATAGCTGGGACTTGATTCTCTTAGAGCTGGGACTTGATATCTTAGAGCATGATTTGGGCCGTTATATTAAAGTTGCTCGGACTTGTACATTAACGTGCCACGACAGGGCCTATATATTACTATATAAGAGTGCACTGGCTTTCACCTGTACATTAAAAGTGCACGAACAGGGTCTGTATGAAAATTCTAAGAGCATAACTGGGTCTATATATCTAAGTGCACGTGCTTTTGGTGTATATCTAAGTGCTCGACCTTGGCCTGCATAATCTAAGTGCATAGCTGGGCCTGTATATCTTTGTGCATGGCTGGGTCTGTATATCTAAGTGCATTTGCTGGGTCTGTTTATCTAAGTGCATGGCTGGACCTGTATATCTTAAGTGCATGGCCTGGACCTGTATATCTTTAGTGCCATGGCTGGGTCTGTATTCTAAGTACATAGCCTGGGCCTGTATATCTTAGTGCATGACAGGGCCTGTAAATCTAAGTGCATGGCTGAGCCGGTATATCTAAGTGCATAGCTGAACATGTATATCTTTCTGCATTTCTGCATGGCTTGGCCTTTCCATTTCTTACTTGCTTAGACTGGGCCTTGTATTATTTATCCGTCTCCTAAGTACATACTGGGCATGTTATATCTTAAGTGCGTGGCTTGGAATGTACTTTATCTATTGTTTCCCAGCCCGGACCTGTTTAAATACAAAGGGTATTAAACTTTTTCAAACGTCTGGGCTTGAAATTAAAACCCCAAAATTATTTAAACGTACTAAAGGGTTTTCCCATTTTGTTTTTAAACCCTTTTTTACAAAGCGAGTATTTTTACCCCGGGGATTTAAAACGGGGTTTTTAAAAAACAAAACCGACAAGTTTTTTCCCTGTTTTAAAAGAGTTTTTAAGGGTACTAAAATTTCCCTTTAAAAAAATTTTTGACTTTTATAGCTTTTTAAAAACCTTTATTTTTAAATTTAAATCTTTTTAACAATTAAATGGCCCAGTCGGTTGGGTTATTTCCTGACTTTGGCCCTCTACTTTCAAATTTTTGACGTTTTAACCCTCGCCCCCACTGAACTTGAATTTTGATTATTCCCCTTTATTAACAATGTTGAACCCATGAGGTATTGGCTACATTAATGTTATATCTTAACAAAAATAAACAAAACAGGTACGGTTTCACCCTCATGTGCTCATTCTCCCGATATTTTACTTTAATGCACTGTTAAAGTCTGATATACTTTATATATGATTTTCTATATCATAATTAACTTTCGTGTTTTTATTCCTGTCCGTAGCTAACATAATTTCTTCGTACACACCCCGCATTACTCTAGCCCAATGATACAATATCCGATTTAAACATTTTTAGAGGGAAGTAACCGCTTAGAAAAATACGTTGCCAAACAGATGGTGGGTTATCTTTCTTATATAAAGTGTGTTAATTCGATGTATATTTTTAATTTCAACAGTAACAATAATTCATGACAAAACGCTACTCATAAGTTTAAAATTGCAGGATAATACATAATGAAATAATAATACCATACCTATCAATACATAAAGTTTACAAATAGGGAAAAAAAAGAATCCCTAAAGAAAAGCCCAACACAACAAAATTGTAAATTGATGCAGGCTCGGTTTGATTGAGCCTGTTCATGGTCCGGTACTGGAGCGTGCAAGTTTTACCGTCCACGCCCCCTAGTACCTGCTTAAGCCAGAATTCAACATTTAAATACGAAAATGGTGGAAATTTTGAATTTAGATACATCCGCAGATGTGTTCATATGGCGGTTATCATTGACCCTTTAATGTCACACAGTAGCGCCATTCCATGAAAAGCGGCGTATGGTCCCCAAATAAAAGAATCCGTATGCCCTAAACAAGAAAAACAATTGGCGGAACTTTATAACTTAGAATTTTGAAAGGGGATCTGAGGTTATGAAGCCTGCCATATCACAGAAAAAGACGTCAAAAGACAAATTTAAAAAGCAGACAACATATCATAAGGGTGATTATACAGTATTCAAGTAAGAATACTGGAACCACTCAAGTTGAAAAAAGGCCAAAAAATCGTTTATGTCTGCAATTTATTTAATTTATAAAATCATCATTAATAAAACTTCCATATAATTATTAAAATGGTTATAAAAACTATATTTCCAGTGATTTATGGTCACGTGCACGTGATCACTGGCTGACAGTGAGAGGTGATTATGAATAAGAACAATGTTTTATTAAAACTGTATTCCAGTCTGGTTACAGGAAGACAGCGACTTATTAACTAGTATGAACAAAAACAAGTACCCTTCTTTATTAAAACTATATTCCCGTGATTTATTTTGCACAAACATATATACAAGTTCGCCAATACGTTGTTACAGTGAAAAGATTAACATACATGACAAAAGTATGGCAAAATTATTCACATCGATATTAACAATAAAAATTCAATAAGTTACAGACATAATAGCTGTTACTTTTTATATATGCAAAACTATAATACATGAACATACATTACACATGTAAATGATTGTTTAAATTTCCATAGAAGGTCATAGTTAACAATTATATTTTTATTTTTGCATACAGAGTGTGATAATTTTTTTTTTACATATTCGGTAGTTTTTATTTAAAGTAAAGTAAAACGACAATTGGCAATGCACAATTGTTTATAGCAAGAAATGATGTAAAAAAAAAACAACAGCAAAAAAACAATACACATCCCATATATACAAATGGTTAGTATTAGTGCAGAGGCAATAATAACTCTTCTGTCTTTAATTTTAACATTTAACGAATTGAAACCCATGTTCAGTACGCATTTAAGTATCTATGGTACAAAAAAGTGTTGAATACAATAGCAAACTGTATAAATTGAACCGTGTTTCTCTTTAAGTTAAAACCCCCTGTCACACTAGGGCGGCGTTCTCATAGCGTCCAAAAAGAAAATTCAGAACGCCGAGTGAGCGCAGTAGGATCGCAAACATTCGCCGCCAGAATCGCTATTAGAATTCGCAATGTCATCGCATAGAACGCCGACTTGATGGCGCGCATTTTGAGGAATGCTCAAAAACAAAACGCCTTCACTCGGCGTTCTGAAAAGAGAGAGCGCCTATGGAAATCGTAGTAAGGCGACCGCCGCTAGCGCAACTCAGTAACATCTCTTACAACGCCAACAAGAGCGCCCGTGTGAAAGCGCTGAAGGATCGCCGAATAAACGCCGTAATTAGCCCACGGCGCTTGTACGGAGATTGTACGGCGTCTCTATTGCGTTTATACTGCCGTGTTGTACGGCGCTTTCTTGGAGCAAAACGCTCTTTTCTGCGACTCTACGGCCTTCACGGCGACCATTGCGCACTCAAGACGATTCTTACTACGTTCATCTGAAATTGGCAGAATACGCTACCAGAATTAAAGACCAACCCTCTAATTAGTCCCATTTTTTAAAAGAAACAGAATTTTCTGTTCGTAATGTTTAATGGTTTACATGATCCACAAAATTAAGACTACCCCACTTATCCACATTTAAGACCACCAGCTTTAAGTCACAATTCATTGTTTTATTTATCTAACCCCACTGCTGAGACTACTGATATACCAGTAAAAATCTATTATGATAACAAGTTTTTTGTTTATTCATCTGCTTGAATTATCTAAAGCATGACACTTGAAACATTGTGTAAAAACTGTTATGATTAGAATATTGTATAAAGGTAAGGCAATAAATTTCAGATTGGGTTAATGTTCAGTTTCTGCTCATTTTTATGACGGAATTAATTTCTTGATTAATAGGTGAAATTACGTACATGAAACAAGACCTATGAAAATATGATTTATACATATCGTCCCGATTAATGTTCTTATTAGGATAAATAAATATTATAAACATCAGTTTTACAGTAATATTGAAGGTTATAAAAAAGCATATAATTTCACTCGTATTTTTTTCTAAATTCAAACGATTAGATTTTTTACTTGATGACATTATCTTTCGAACTTATTTAATGTTCATGACAACATGAATCATTTATAATGAAAACATAATCTTTGATACCATGTTATTTCTAAGCCAGTTTGACCAATTGCAATTGTTATCTTTCTTTTTTTACCACACGATACACGAGGGTTTTCCGGAAAATCCATATACTATTCCCACACATACATATAAGAATATATATAAATATATATATAATATCTAACACATTTGCAAAAAAAATATATTTGGCTGTGATGAATATTACATTATAACAGTCAATACTTATATATAAATTGTTACGGACCACTTTCACCACGTCATTAGCGTAAAGAAACTTTTTTCTCATTATTTCTCGAAATAACGCCCTCACCATTGTCACACATATTTAATGTCTGCTGGCCCATTGCCTATATACATTTTTGAACCTATTCAATCAAAAACCATACCAAAAACCGTATATTTAATAATGATTATATATAAACATGGTTCTAATAAATGTGTTAGTTGTTATAGATGTTACGTCAAGCGGATCTTGGTCAATGCAGGGTCTTTTTTATGTGGAACTGAAAAGAAACAATGTTAAACAATGATCAGAAAATTGTGAAAGTTATTTATGGAAATATTGAGATGACTATCTTTCTACAACATCTGTTCTTGAATGTTAATGTGAAGGAAGCGTACTTTCTTTCAAAACGTATGTAATGCTCAAGCACAGTAGTACTTTCATTAATTTGTAACTTCGCGGTGTTGCAACATTTTTAATTCATTTCTTATTGCCAATAATAATAATAATAATAATAATAATAATAATAATCATTATAACAATAAATAATAATAACCGATAATATTAACAATAATAATAATATTAATAATAATAATAATGATAATAATAATAAATAATAATAATAACGATAATAATAACTATATTAATTATAAAAATAATAATTATTATAATAATAATAATAATAATAATAATAAATAATAATAATAATAATAATGATAATAATAATAATAATGATAATAATTTAATGATAATAATAATAAATAATAATAATAAACATCAACAACATTTTCATAGCAATTTTGTCTCGTAAAAAGTGTACATATATGTACAATAAATTCTGGTAATAAAAATAAACATCAAAACATACACTGTTTTCAAAAATTTATTTCATAAAACATACTTTTTAATCAGAAAAATTAATGGCATTTATTTGTTAAGCTACAATTATTTAAATGTTCTTTATCTGAACAGTGGCTTTTTTTATCAAATTGTGAAATTATATAATTAAATTAATCTTTTTCGACATTTCATCCTTTTTACCTCTTTAACCCTTAATTTGAAACAAATGAATGAGACAAAACATTCGTTTTATAAATTATAACATTAAAAACGAATAAGGGTTTTCATTATATTTTTTGTTTCATCACTTACTGAAGACCAGTGAGTAGCAGAAAGACAAAACTTTACCATACACCATGGTAAATGTAATAAACTTTTACCTGGTCCTTTTGGGGGCATACCCTCTCAAGAAAGTTTTTCCCAGGAAAAAATGTCCATCTCTGTGTCCATCTAAAAATAAAGTAAAATCATGACAATGTACGGTTACCGTAACATTATTTGATATTATGATGTGTTCATTACATCGACTTAGGTAAACACAATGTGTCAACTTAGAAAAACCAAAACAACAAAAGCAACAATAACATTAAAATAAACAAAATCCACAAATTTTGGTGTCTGGTAAAATTCAGTGGACAGGACAGACACATGCACCACAGCTGAACCCACTAAAGAAACATGATCACTGACTTTCCCACTAAGAAAATGGTTACCCTCCAAACTTATTGTTACAAGGAACTGAAACACTGAAAAAGCACTTCATTTATTGTTAATGTGCCCAATTAGTCACAGAAACACTTAAAAAACATTTTCTATCATCAGTGTGCCGCCCAATTGGTCGAAAAGGCATCCATAAATGAATGACAAAGATATTACCAGACATAACCATCTAGGTAACATTTTGATATCTGAACACTTTTGTAACATTTTGATATCGTAGCACCACATTCAGCATTGTTTAACTACAAACAGGCCTTATAATGTGTTAATATAAAGTAAATAGTCGCATGTCATCAATTATATTTTAAAAAGTTTATGTTTATAGTCTCTTTATAGGGACATGTAAAACTATATGTTGATAATTTTGACTGAAATTATCAAATATGATTTTTATTTATAAAATCTGTAATCCAGTCAAAAGCATAAATACATGAATATTGTATACCATATCATAAAAAACTAAGTAAATATTGAAGGGGGAAAAGAAAAAATTTTCCACATAAAGTGTTTAATTTTAAAAATAAATAATTTAAAAAAGCAATTTTTTTAAAAAGCCCGAAAAAAATATCCCAGCGGAATATAAAACATAAATAACAAGATTTTCACCAGTGATTCATGCATGCACTAATTGATACATCACCTTGACTAAACTGGGACTCATTCCTTAGTCTGGCAGATACACCGTGGTGCTGTGATAGACCTTGACCATGTCGGCCGTGAACGCCGTACTGTGAAAAGTCTTGATGTCAAATTGTTATTGCCGTTGTGTTGAGGTAAATCTGGACATTACGATATGGTCCAGTCGGTATTACCTGTTATTGAGACGCATCGGCAATTTCCCAGACAGCACAGAATTACTTTGATCGTCATAGTCGCTACATCAGTAAAATATTAAATTTTGTTTAAAACAGGGGTATACATTGACAATGACAGAAACGGATACAAACAGAAAAACCACACAATATACTATAAATAAAAAACCCAAACCCAATTAAAAAGGGAAAAAATAGAAATTTTGGTTTTTGGGAAAAAAAAAGTTTTTTTGTGTTTTAAAAAATAAAGACAATGAAAAAAGGGAAAATTTATTTTTTTTTAGAAATTCGCAAAAACCCAAAAAGCCAGTCCCAAAAGATGAAGCGAAATTTTTATCACTTTTAAAAAATTTACTTGAAATATTCTGTGGCCTTTCCCTTAAAAATTTCGACAAATTTTTTAGGTAAAAATATTAAATTTCCCAAAAAAGAAATTACTGTTAAAATCGTATGGTATGGATTAAAAAAATATTGCATGGAAACAAATAAAAACGCCCCCGGGAAAACCCCCGGCTGTACATCAAGTTTTTAATTAAAATTGGCCTTTGTTGCTTTACCCCCGCTGTTTCAACATTTGGGAACAAGTGCTTTTTAAAATGCAGCTATTTAACCCCCCCGGAAGGAAAATCTTCTTGCCCCTTTTTTCCTTAAAACCCGCACCATTCCTATATTAATCACTTTCCTCCCACCCCGTAAGAAAATTGGTTTACCCAAATCCAAGACCCAAGGGTCAACCCTCAACTTTTCTATTTTGGAAGGGAATAAATGTTTTAAATTTCATTTTATTTTTAATTTGCACTTTTTTTTTAAAATTTAAATTTTTCCAAGTAAAAATTAACTGTATAATGCTTCAAGCTTTAAAGGGGCCATTGCCTGTTTTAATTTTGTTTACTTACAAAAAAAGCCCCTGCCCAAACTTTCGTTTTTGCCGGGCTCTATTTTCAAAACCCGCCCTTAATTTTTTAAAATTTGGGAATTTTTATAAAACCCCCCAATAATAGGGCAATTTTTGATTAAACAATTAAAACTTTAATGATATTTGTATAACACCTTTAATAAATATGTATAAAAACTGCAACACAAAATTTCTAATAATTTTTACAAAATATGCAAAATAAATATAAAAAATAAGTATTATAAAATATGTGGCACTACTGTAATAAAATATGTGTAAAAACTGAAACAAAATATGAATAATAACTGTGACAAAATATAAGTAATAATATCACAAATTGTGTGTAGTAAATGTGAACAAAAGTATTAATGTGTAAAAACAGTAACAAAATAAATGTAATAACCTAAACAACGACTTGGCATATTTAAAACAGTCTTTTACGCTATTATTTATTTAACGACATCGATTTCTTTTCCAAAATGACAATGAAGTATAATGAAAAACATTATACTGAAAAAAAGTTTCCTTTCAAGAATTTTATTCTTACCTTCGTCTTTTATCAACCTGGAAAAAGGAGGTTAAATCTAAAGACCTATTATGCTAAAGAAATTCTTCTATTTATTTTTCTCAAATGTTGTCTTGTTATAGTTTCCGAAAAGTTACTCATTGAACAATTGCCTGAACCATATTTTGCCTTTGGCAATTAATATATTTATAATGATTTAGCATTCTGTATAGAAGTAAACATATATACTTCTTTTTTTAACATTTTGCTAATTTAATGACACATAATTTCACTTTCTAAACTATTTTTTTTAAATATTATAAAAGTCATTTTGCCCTTTCTAAAGAAGGAAAAACTAATTCGTTTCTGGGAAAAATGTGTCTTTAATGTAAAAGTTTATTAACCGTTGTAAACAAAATGAAATTTATACAAAATCAAAGTTGTATATTGTCCCCTTACACGCATTTGGTAAACCGTTTGAGATGGCACACATATAATCTAGCTCACAAGGACCTTCCGATGCTTTGTACTAGATCAACAAAGTAATTTCTGTCATTGTCTCCAATTGTAACTGTTACAACAAGAAAGACATGTTTTCCCATTTGTATCACGTGCAGTTAATACATGTATATGACAAAACAAGCAAAATGAGTGTGTTGTCTCAGAAACCATTTTTCTTTGTTCACTTCAAAATACTTTACTTTTAAATTCATTTTTACAAATTTCATTAAGAGGCATTGCTGCCCTAAGTGGTAGATGTCATGATTAAGTAATAAAAAGCCCTGAACACCAGTTTACAATTAAAAAACTTCATATTGCTATTGAAATGCAACCGTTTCAACATATAGTTCAAGGTATGAAACCTACCATTTGTGCCATCCACCAAAATTCCTGTTACCGGAACATTAGACCCGAACATAGTTATATTTGTTGTACCGGAGGCTAATTCAGCAATAACAACAGGTTATCTTTGAAACATCATTTTTCATTACCCAACATGTCAATGTCTGCTATCACCCCTGCCAAGTCTGAAAAAGAGAAACAACAACACTAAACAACATCCACAAAAATTTATTTAAAATTATTTAACAGGGTTACGACCGCTAAAACAGCCTGGACACAATCCAAATACACAATACCGTCTAAATACCACACGATCTGTTGGAGTGATACATATGCACAGGACAATGTATAAATAACACCTGACTGTCGGACTTATATGAATACATACACATTGCAATATGTAGAACATAAGACTGTTGGAGTAATGAAAGTACACAGGGCAATGTACATGTATAAAGTAACACACGACTGTGAACCTTAAAAACTGTGAAAAATCAAATTCTACGATAAGAGTTTACATTTTCACACGCTACATACCTTATTGAATTTATAATGATTTGTACACCAGTGCCAGGAAACCGTTCATTGAAAATGGCAGTAAGCTGCAAAAATAAATTGAAACTTTAAATGTACATGTAAAAAATTTTT
>NW_026865416.1:0-63656 GCF_026571515.1 Ruditapes philippinarum | reverse complement strand
AAACCAAAACTTTTATATCTTTCCATTCTTTTACATGCTAATAAAAAGGACTATGTAGTAAAAATGTGTTTTAACTACAAATTAATGTACATTTGAAATGTTGAGCAGAAAAACAAACTCATGACATCATTTATTATATTGACGTCACATCTGACATCATCATAAGTAACAATATTCACTATGTAAGTCTAAGATCATTGATGCCAACACTATAAAGTGTTGAGAATTGAGTACCGCTCAAGCCGGTGCTAGGGGGCGTGAGGGATGTTGCACTTATTCATTATCCCTCATGTACAGACTCAATCAAACCGAGTCTGCAATTCTTATGTTATTTTGTTGTAATTGATGCTTCCGAGGGATCACTTTACTTCCAGAGTTTTGCATAATTATATCGTATAATGATGCACTGGAATGAACTGATAGGGAAAAAATGTAAAATCGGAAAATGTGCTAGAATTCAGTATGAACTTTTATTTTTAGACATTTTGACCGCCAGGCTGATAGGCAGCCAATATCACGTCGCCAGACTGCCAACTTCACGCCAAGTGCTAGGCTGCCAAGTCCACGTATTTCACATTCATAATTTTGTATTGTTGGAAGAAAAGTATCTTAAGCTAGGTGAATTTAGTGATAGCGTTGTTATAGGGACTAAAATCTTTTACAAATTACTTTTGGCAAAATTACCAAAACCACAGACACAACTACTTTAACATTCTCGAAAATGCTTTTAGCCACGTCTTACAAGTGACACTTAATTTAGAGGTTTCCTAATTACAGGAATTGTATTACGATGGTTGCCTAATCGCTCTTTGTATGAAGGCTCATTTGTTTTCCTCGACACGTAAGATAGAAAACAACCTAGTTAGCCTTATCACGAAATACTTTATTTTTGGAATTACATTGACCGTAAGAGTTTTGTACCTTTATGTGTAGAAATACCGGCGTAAATTACAAGCCACTGATTGCGTACATAAAGGATAAATGTTAAAATGCCTTGCGTTAAGAAGACTAAATAAAGGATAGCCTATATTTGTTTTTAAAAAATATCGTGTCGTTGATAGATGCTAAATACGAAGAAGAAAGTAGCTTACTAGACAAAGTGACATTTCTTTGTAATTGCATGAATCTGTTGTAACATATTTATTTCAGTCCAGTTGTTCTTACAAAGTATATCCATCAAACTATAATCCTTTCGTCTAATTAACAAACAGGTTTCAATGTCAAGGTGTTTTGTTTTTCTATCTTTACTATTTAAAAAAATAATCCAAGCTTTGGATTTCCCAAGGCAAACGTGATTTTGTCATGAAATTCCGGTATTTTGCACTGGGAAGAATTGTTACCCATGGCAAATATTTTCAACTCAGTTATTTAAAGACTTTGCTTTGTCCAAAGCATTTATACTTAGATATAAAATTACCAATCATAATCTTACAAACCTTACAATGACAGGAATTAATTTATCACACCAAATAGCCAAGGCAAATTTGCCATGTTGGATGATCTTTTTAGAAGGATTCGTTATATCTAGATTGCTTTCTTTAAGAATGATTCAGAATTATAAAAAATGTGGTTCTACTCATTGTTTGGAATTATATTATTAAAGATGCATACTTTAACCCTTTCACTGCCATTCGGACGGCTTAAGCCGTCCCTGTTATTTTCGGCGTATTTACCATATGGACGGCTTTAGCCGTTTCTATAATAATAATAGTAATAATAATTAATTAATAATAATTATAATAAAAATAATAATAGATATCAAGAAAATCGGCAATAATTGTTATTATACATACAGATTTGGAAACATATATAATTATTATAATACTAATAACAAATAATAATAATTATATTAATTAATAATATAATAATTTCATAGAAAACCCTCTGGCAAATAGGTGATCAATAAAACAATAACCCTCTGGCAGCGAAAGGGTTAAACATGCAAACTATGTCGTTAGGTTATAATCATATTTACAAGAAATATTTTGTTCAAGAATATTTTCAAGTCCTTATACTTTATCTAATTAGACTTATTTCGTTAACAAAATCTGTCTTTCATGATAATTTTGCCCTCCCTAATAAAGGTTCGTGGCATTTTTCATTAAATTCAATTTAGCCGCTAAATAAGGTTGTCTGAGTATTAAATCTAAATTATATGATGCGGTTCTGAATGTTTAATTTGAATTCTCCTCAAGCCGGTACAAAGGAGGTTGGAAGATCGTTAGGGATTATTTTTTCTATTTAATATTTAACCTTGAGAATAAAATACCTTTTTGCTAAACAAAATGATTACGAATAAAAATATATTGACTTCAAATAAATTTCTATCACCTAACATATAATTATTATAAATTATTATAATACTGTTACGAAATTAAGCATAGGTTTTTGCTAAAAATATTTACTATTTATATAGACTGGTATGATAAGGACACATTCAACAATAAAAAAGATTATTTTTTATTGCAGTTATGAATCATTTATCTCTCATTTAATTTAAGTTATAATTAATGCAAAACTGAACTAACAAAGCAAATCTATAAGAACAAAAGATCTCTTAAATATATAATACATTTAACTTATATACGTATCATTCTGTCTTGGGTTGTGTGCATAAGTTGACTGGCTTGCGACCCATTGCACCGTGTAACCAATTTTAAAATGCTGAGAGTTTCTAAGCAATGTTCAAAATGGTACACATGCAGTTAAGATTTAGAAACCGTTGCGTAGTACTGACATCAGTACAAAAATCACAAAGTTACTGAAACATAAATAGTTAAAACCAATGTATATGTACAATTAGAAACAAAATTATCTGTGCAACAATGTCATTCCAACTAGTTTTAGCAACGAAGAAACAGTTGATTCAGCTGACAAAGCTAAACGTTTAAATTTGCTAATGCGCCAGTTTGTAAACGAATGTTTGAGAGTTAGAGGGTAATAAATTGTTGTTGTTGATTTCATCGGAATTTGAACGTATAATGTCAATCAACAGTGTTATTTTTTTCGTTTTGAAAAGAGGACTAAAACCTGCATTGTATCTTTAACAGACCAAAACTTCAAACTTTGATTTGATAAATGTAACTTGCAATTGAATATGACAAAAATTAAGAATTGTCAATTTACAAGACGAATCCACTTAAACATTTTCGAAAATGTTTTTAGACACACGTCTTACGTCTTAGTGACACTTAATTTAAATGTTTCCTAATTACAGGAATTGAATAACGATGGTTGCCTAATCATACCTTATATGAAGGCTCATTTGTTTGTCTCGACAAGTAACATAGAAGAAAACACTCAGCCTAATTACGAAATACTATATTTTTGGAATTACATTGACCGTGAAAGATTTGTATGTGTAGAAATAGCGGTGTAATTTCAAGCCACTGGTTGCGTACATAAAGGATAAATGCTAAAAATACATATCGTTAAGAAGACTAAATAAAGGATAGCATATATTTGTTTAAAATATATAGTGTCGTTGATACATGCTAAATACGAAGAAGAGATGACTAGCTTACTAGACAAAGTGACTCTTCTTTGTAATAGCATGAATCTGATGTAACATCTGTATCCTAGTCTTCTTTTGAAGGAAGTTAGTTCTTACAAAGTATATCCACCAAACTATAATCCGATTCTTGTAACTAACAAATGGGTTTCAATGTTTATATATTTCGTTTTTTATCTTTACTGTTTTCATTGAGAAAAAAATACTTCCAAGATTTGGATTTTCCCCAGGCAAATATGATTTTGCCAAACAATTCCGGTATTTTGCCATTTCCAATGGCAAATATTTCCAACTCTTTAAAAAAAACTTTGTTGTCCGTAGCATTTATATTGGGAAATAAGAATTTAATTTATTTAGCAAAACTTGCAATGGCATCAATTATTTATCATGACAAATAGTCATGACTGGAAGAAATGTATTTTAGTAAAATGCGTTATATCTGGAATATTCTCATGAAGAATACAAAAATATATATTTTTCTGAAATTAACAATTCAAACTGTGTCGTTAGGTTAATAATCGTATTTACAAGAAATATTTTATATTTTGTTCAAGAATATTTGCAAGTCCTAATACTTAATCTTATTAGATTTATTTCGTTAACGAAGTCTGTCTTGCATGATAATTTTGCCCTCTATAATAAGGTTCGTGGCATTCTTCATTAAATTCAATTTAGCCGCCAAATAAGGTTGTCTGAGTATTAAATCTAATATGATGCGGTTCTGAATGTTTAATTTGAATTCTGCTCAAGCCGATTCAAGGAGTGGGGTTGGGGTTGAAGGCTGGACGTGCTTTAATATTAATCCTTGAGAATAAAATACTCCTTCATACACATATCTCTCATTTGATTAAAGGTTATAATTAATACAAAACTAAACTAACAAAACAAAAAACTAAATATAATAAATACATTACCTAAACACCATTCTCTCTACGCAAAAAGTTGATTCGCAGCACGCGATCCATCGCACCGTGCAACCCATTTTAAATTGCTGACAATTCCTAAACAATGTTCAAAATAATGTTCAAGTAGTTAAGGTGTACACGCTTTTGCGTAGTACACACGTAAGTACAAAAATCACATGATAACTAACATAAATAGTTAACACCGGTGTATATGTATACTTACAAGAATAATCATCTGTGCAACTTTGCATATGTATTATACATGTATAATTATAATAAGTTATAAGTTACTTCTGATTGACAAATCTTAAAACTCATTTACAATTATAGAAAAATAATGTAGGAAAATCTCTTTTCAAGCTTTCAAAACTGTAGCTCAACATTTTCACAAGGTAACTTGACAATGTATATACTTTAAGGAATTTCATTTATGAAATCTTAATATGTTCTAATTGTGCTGTGTCACCAACCATGCAGACGCTGAAGGGCAAAAACAGTTTGCAAGACCTACTTGAATATTGCGCTACCTCATTCTGCTCAATATCTCCATATTTAGAACACGCTAGCGGGGAATGTCAGAATGTCAGTGGATTTTTTCTGAACCCTTGTCTTAAAAATAAGCACTCACGTCATTTCGTTTTAGCAAGGAAGGAAAATTTTGTTTTAGCAGACATGTTTAATGAGCTTATATGGCATTTCTTTAACGGTTGTTTAAGGGTTAGAGGGTAATAATTTGTTTATATATCATCGTAAATTAAAACGTATAGTGTCAATCAATAGTGTTGGTTTAATTCTTTTCAAAAAGGGGCTAAAACCTGTATTATATTTTAACAGACCAAAACATCAAACTTTGATTTGATAAATGTAAACTTGCAATTGAATATGTCAAAATTAAGACTTATCAAATTACATATAAAAATAAGATAACGTCATACGACATTTTTTGCATTTAAACTCATTCCTTTCTATCTCTTTATTAGGCCAGCTTGACGTCATTCTGTTACAATTAAATAGATGAAGTTCATCGGATTTGAAAAGGGAAAACGAAATAGGCATTCACTGATCTAAAGTATTCATTGATATAAACAGAGGATAAAAAATAAATTCTTCGTAATGCATAATTGTGAAATGCACGAAAGAAATATAACCGATAAGAATGGTTTTATAATTGTCGTCACAATATCAATTTTAGATTTATCTTTCAAATAAATTAACGTAAGTCAATTAAAGAAACTAATTATATCTAATTCCGAAAAGTTATTACTTACAGTCTGCTATTTACGTCATCGTAAATATTTTTTAAACAGAATTTAAGGTAATTTACTGTAATAATGTATTTCTATGATATGTTACAGTTATACATTGTCGAAAAAATGCCAAGAACTTTGATATTGAACAATTGCTTATAAAAAGAACAGATGATAAAAAAAATTATAATAAACTACATTTAGCGAAAAGTAATTTATTGTCGTCATTTTTTTTTTCATTTTTTTTTTATTTTTTATTCATTTATATATACATATTTTTTTGCATCACATCTTATGCCGTATGACGTATGCATTCCCTTTGTATGCTGTACATATACATATATCGTGTAATAATGCACTCAACAGTTCCTTCAGTTTATTTTGGGAATAGTGTGAATCGTTTTTGTTCAGCTAGATGTTCAGATATTTAGACCAATATTTAGATGGATTGGAAGCAAACGTCACTCCGCAGGGCCCTCTTCTTCACAAAAATTTGCATTTTAAGAAAAACAAAAGTATTTTAAGCTAAGAAAATTCAGAATTGGCGTAGTTATAGGGATAAAAACTTTCACAAATTGATATTGGCACAATTACAAACTCTCAGACGAATCAACTTAAACATTTCCGAAAATGCTTTTAGCCACACGTCTTACAAGTGACACTTAATTTAGAGGTTTCCTAATTACAGGAATTGTATTGCGGTGGTTGCCTAATCATACCTTATATGTTTGCTCATTTGTTTGTCTCGACAAGTAACAACCTAGTTAGCCTAATGACGAAATTCTTCTTTTTTTAAATTACATTGGCCGTAAAGAATTTGTATATTTATGTGTGAAAATTGCGGTGTAGATTACTTCGCACATAATGGATATATTCTTTTAGCCAATCGTTAAAATTTCTTAATAAGGGATGGCCTAAATTTATATACACATTGCTTTGTATATATTGCTAAAAGGCCAATTATACCCTAAAAATGATTTTATTTTAATTCTAAAATAGCCTTTTATTTGTTAAACCCATGTTAAAGGTTTCCAAAAAGATCCTTATTGGTCAATTACTCGAACCATCTTTTTCTTCTGTTGCTTTTCTTGCAAATATAATATAGTTATAATAGTGATAGAAGTCTAAATGATATAACTTTGTTTTACATTTGACTACTTTGATGACCAATTATTTCACAACAGCGCTAATTTTGTCAGTTATTAAGCATTAAAACCATTAAATTAACGTTATAACTTTCTTCAGATGAGAAATCTGCATGTATGTGCCTTTGATATAAGATGTTTAGATAAGACTATGCGATATATCTTCGTACTTAAACATATTTTTTCTACAGTTATTGTGAAGCAAGTTCTAAGAGTGTATACATGTACTTATCACATTTATTGATTTTTTTTGGTTAAAAGAAACATGCAAATTTGGAGGTTGTTATTGCAAAATGACCATTACCATGGATATACGGTAATTTATCATGAAAGAAATACGTTTACCAAACATTATTTACCATTGCAAATATTTTTATAAAGATTTTCCGTGGCAAATAAATCATTTCATTATTTAAGTTATAAAAGCTTACTTTATTTATTATGAGATTTTCTTTATAAGACATAGTCATGTATTATGTTTAAAATTGAAGTGATTCTCGAAAAGCCTCATTGTTCATATTGTTAATCTAATAAGGTCAAGACATAGGTCAATGGCAGAGAATATTTAGTGTCAATATGAACAAAATCACAAAGGGATGTGGATCAAGTATTGTTTATATTGGAGGTCAATGCATACTTTCATATGTCGTGACATAAATTAATGTTCTCCCGTGTAACGGACTTTTCTATTGTTGATGAAAAAATGCACGAAGAGGCACCTAGGGTCTTCTTCACTAGTTAAGCTGGAAAGTCTCTCCATGACATACACAGTGTCAATCTGACTAAACAAGATAAGGGCATATGATCATAATATAACTTTGTAACAGTTTGAAAATAACTTTTCTCCTTAAGGATACTTTTCTTCAGAATATTTGCATTAAGGTATTATGAACGTTCAAGCTTCAATAATGTGGGCTAAGAACATATAACTTGAGAAAATACCACTTAATGTGAAATGAAATGCGATAAAGGTAGCACAATGAGAACAAACTAAGTAGTTTTTTGACTTCCATTCAAAACACTAAATCACTATGAGTGTATTAATGCTCAAAACGCAAAAAGCAAAACAAAAGAAACACCAAGATGGCTTAGCTCAATATCCATTTAGAAACATTTAAAAACAAAACTGTAAAAGGAACCCCAAAATGAAAAGCTATTGAAAAACAAAATATTGCCAAATTTCAGCATTTCTTTGGCTAAATTGTCCTTTTTCATGTACAATATTTCGGAAGCTAAAACCAAACTTATCTTGATGTCCTAACCTCTTAACACTGTGCTCAAGCAAATGGTTTCGGAATCCGATTAAGACTTTTTTAGTTTGACCTGTGCATTCAAACAGTTGTATAAATATAATGAAATTCCAATTTTTGTTAAAAATAATTTCATTACATTACTTTCATGCATAAGTATAAAATATTGTCGTCAACTCATAGTTTAGGCAATGTTTTCATAAATAATGTAGATTTGAAAGTTTGCAAAGCAAAACTATGTTGTAAGGTACATCGTATTAACAAAAGATAAATTGTGTAAGATCTTCTGCAAATCTTATTACGTTATCTAATCAGACTTAATTTGTTTCATCAATAATTTGGCCATTCCTAATAAGGTTCTTTACATTATTCAACCGCAAGATTCTCTGATAATATATATCTAATTTGATGTGATTTGAATATTAATCCATGAGAATGAAATCCGTTTTGCTGAGACGACTGAAATAACAAGCAAATTAATAAGACTCTAAGTAGGTCGATTTTATACAATTTCCATTGGATACTCGTAGCGTTTATATAATCTATCTAAATCGCCTATCCTTCCCACTGATTAGGAGTTGGTGGTCTGAAAACTTACAACCAAAATCTGCCTGATAAACACGAGCACGTGACGTCATATGTAATGTCATCAAAACAAGTAGTTGAAAAGTGAAAGTGAATTAGGCACAAATCACTTGATGTTATGGTTACAAGTCAAGCATTATTTGTACATACACAGTTTTATTGAATTTAAAAGATAAAAAATAAGACAGTTTGATTCCGAGAAAATTAAGCTTGTTCTTCATTCTAGTGGACTTGGTATACACATAATTGAAGTAACTATGTATAAGTTACTTTACAGTTTTAGAGAAAGTAATATAAACGACAGAAATATCAAAACCATCAAAAAAGTGCAATTAAATCTATCAAGTGTACTAACTATATTAATACACGTAAGATAGGGTCTGGAAAGTAATAACGGGTTCTGAAGGGCTTAGCGAAAACTATTGTAATTGGTTCATTTTTCTAGGGGTTCACTATATCTCTGACAGCGAAGGAGCAGAGGCACCGAATGAGTGTATTTCTATGTGTATCTCTAAAATTATCATTTGCTTAAATCATGCGATAATACGAGAGAGCGAAAATCTCCAAGAAAAAGTTGTGGCGGTCATGCGATAAAACGGTAACAGATTATTAACTCGGACTTCACCGGTTGTTATCAGTGTATGGGGCGACAAAAAGGGTCAATCATGGAAATTAATCTCAATGTTCCGTCTCGATTAATTTCCTATGATTGACCCTTGTTGTTACCAGCCGGTAAAGTACTCGTTAATATTCTATAACTCATACTTATTTTCAAGGAAGGAACAATGTTGTTTAAGAAGACAAAGCTTAATACATATGCCAGTTATAAGTTAGTAAACGAATGTTTAAGGGTTAGAGGGTAATACTTTATTCATACATCATCGGAATTTAAACGTATAATGTCAATCAACAGTGTTGGTTTAATTTGTTTTTAAAAAATCTGTATTATATTTTAACAGACCAAAGCTTCAAACTTTGATTTGATTAATGTAAACTTGCAATTGAATATGACAAAATTAAGACTTGTCAATTGCATTTAGAAATAAGATAACGTCATGCGACCTTTTTTGCACTGAAACTTATTCTTTTCATTTTCTTCATATGGCCGGCTTGACGTCATACTGTATACAATTAAATAGATGAAGGTCATCTGATTTGAAAAGGGAAAACGAAATAAGAATTTACTGATCCAAGGCTTTCATTGATATAAACAGAGGATAAAAAATAATTCTTCGTATTGCATAATTGTGAAAAACATTAAAAAATATAACCGATAAGAATGATTTTATAAATGTCGTCACAATATCAATTTTAGATTTATCCTTTAAATACATTAACGTAAGTCAATTAAAAGAAACTAAACATATATCTTATTCCAAAATGTTATAACTTTCAGCTGGCTATTTACGTCATCGTCAATATATATATGCGCGACCTGTCTTATGGTCTGATACCAAGGTTATTTTCTATGATAATGTAATTTTTACTCTAATCCATCAGAATCAGTATGTGCACCCGCTAACCTATCACAATTTAGCATTTAGTGGTATGCTTTATATCAAGTTTGCAATCATTACTTGCACCAAGCGGAAGATTGTTTTGTTCAAGAAAGACGTCTCAGTTTTAGGCTGGGATTTAGATGATATTTTGATTATGTAATGATTTAAGAGGGTCCTTCTTACACATAACAACATACAAAATATATGTTTTTCTAAAGTTATAATTAAGAATGGTTTGAATTACTATTAGTACGAAACAATAAATAAATTGTGACTATTTTTTTTTCAAAAATAAGTATTCACGAAGAAAGAAAACATCTTTTGGTGAGAAAATTATATGCCATAAAAGTAGCAAAACGTACAAAAAAGTGGTCTTTTTATCATGATACTAAATCACAATAAAAGTACGCACAGTTTTGGTTGTTTGGCAGAATTTCAACCTGATATCAATTTTTTTCTAATGTCTCAGAAAAATGAACGACAGCTGTTTTTATTATTATTTCAATAGCAGGGTAAATATGAAGAAAGAAAAACAATATCATCAAGGAAGGTAAAGTTACATTATTAAATATCGGATATTTGTGTGTTTTGCAAGTTAGGATTAACATGAGATACTTGCAATTTGTGCTCATCATCTGAATGTGGAAGAATATAACTTAAAAAGTAAAAATGTTGTCAGAAATTCACACCATCGTAAGAAAAATGTTCCAGATTACAAGACAAGTCTATATAGTGTTGGCAGCTAATTTTTGTTAATGTCACTTAATATCAAAATCTCACACGATTCGAAAGAACTGTTTTGAGTGCAAAGCTTGGCCAATCGGTTTAAGAAATAAACAGGTTAAGAGTTTATTTTTTGTTCATCATTCGTTGTTGGGAATTCCTTCTCCGAAATTATTATTATAATTATCATTTAAATACAATGTGTGTTTGAAACATAACCTGTATTTACTGAAAAAGGACAGTGTTCTGTTGCAAGAAATAGTTTCTTTCGCTCGAGCGGCATCTAATATGCCTAAAACATTTGGACGTAGCGTCTTATAGTGTCCTCAAATTATCGTCCGACTCTCGTCGCTTCGGTGCATCATCCTGCCATGTCATTGCGTTATAGTTTCGTTGCCTCGTGGCACCCTCCTGTCGCGTCATTGCGTTATCGTCTAATAAGATCGGTGTATTAAGTGTCTCTTCGCCAAAGCGATAAGACAATATTAAATGCAAATAATTCGCCAAAACGCCGGTACAAACATGCAGTCACACAATAAGGCGATATGCCCAATCGAACAGACGATGCACCGAAAAACATGACAATATCGCGTGTGCAGGTCGAGACGATACGCTGGAGTAATGCAAAGTAACGAGGCGATTACAAGATGCAAAAGAGCGACGCGACGATGCGACAGTACATAATTTATTGAGTACCGATTAGTCGCTTCGGCTTATCATCTCGTCGCTTAAACATATCGTTTTTGTCGATAAGTCAAAATTTTCAGAGGAATGCCTTAACAGATACTAAGTTGTACAATCTGCTGAAGGTTATTTACTATACGGTGTTTTAATTTTCAAATTAATTGAAATTTAATTATCATCAAAATTTTGTTTAGCTTACATGCTTCGTGATGAAAAGTAAAATCACAAAATTGTGCCAATAATTTAGATTTGTTGCACCCATGTTGACTGCGGTTTGATCAACGCAATTGTCCGAGACTTCATTGACCTGACGTAACATTTGGCAGTCTGCTTGAATGGTATTCCATGTAAATATTCAAATAACAAAACGCAAGAACGCAATAACCAAAAAAAACACAAGACAGCGTCCAACTTTTACTTTTCACCCCTTTGTTATTCACAGTTATACGAGTATATCTGATATAAATCAAATGTCATTCGAATAAATGTTAAAGTCAGTATATTTTAGCAATTTTCTATACCAAAAAGGCCAATATTTTGCTTGAATAAGTATACAAAAGTCCCGTGTAAACAAGTGTACACTTCCTTTTGCAACTCAGTATGTAAATGGCATTTCTTTCTTTTCAAAAAACTTGCTGGAGACTATAATATCTTATTGCAATAAATGGACAGGATATTGTGTACGACACTTCTAGGTATTCTCTGATTGCAAACAAATTGAATATGTCTGGAACTACTAAATCAAATTTTATAAATTATCTTGACAACAGTTACTGTGTTATGCCACGGCATTTAAAGTTGATTATAATAGACATGCACTACTTAATATTACAATGTCATACTGGATGATGAAAAATACAAATGAAAAAAGTTTAATTTCACAAATTTTAATTCAACGTATACGTGCGTATGTGTAACGATTGTGAAACGTTGATACACACACATTTTATACACAACCTTACACTCAAAAATTGTCGTTGGTATGTGCTATTGATACATAAAAAGGACGCGTGATAATGACTGTAAAAAACTTTTATCTGCGTAAGCCAGCACATTAATGTTTTTCTAATACGCTTGCATAAAAGATATAGCGTATGGCATAAACGTGTATGGGGTATCGCATAAGTACGCTACCTTACGCAGATATCTGTTAAGGATATAGTACGTTTTAGACGTACTGACAAACTCAACGTGCGTCCAAATACGCATGGATCAAAAACAACTTTTGAATATGTTTCAAATTTAGCATCGTACACGGCGTATGAACTTTACGTTACGTATACGCTCATTTCGGCATGCGTAGATCGATTGTTGCTAATTGTTTGTTTCACGTAGTTTATGAACGATTCTCATACCGGTTTTGAAAGGTGTTCAGAGAAAGTATAAAATAAATTGCCTATCAGTAACATCATAATAATTGTGATTGTATTGCCGATGAATGAAAGCAGCAAGGAACGTATTTCGCTCGACTGACAAACGTATCCCACGTGTCACCTACCTGACACGCAGATTCGCAATACGCTTTGGCAACAATATTATAAATTATGATATATTATCATATGGTATCTATAACCAGTTAAACATAAAACACACATCAGCTTTATATTATATTACAAATTAGTCAACATTTCCATTTCATAAAATATCAACAAATATTTAAACAACACATTTGAACACAAATATCATATTAATTTACAAAACCAGGAACATACTGTATATTTAAATACATTTTGTATTCTTTGCTACAGACCTGTTCTGTATCATTATATAAAACCAGTATTTTTCTTCAAATGCAATGTCTATTTACATGTTTGTACAATACAATAAAAAAGCACACACATGAAAAACACCACGTGCCCAATACTGACGGTATATTATATTACAAATAAAGGTTGGATTTTCAGCATATTATATAGTCTTGTAAAAACGGCCATATGGTTGTTTGGCCAAAATATGTATGCGAGTGTTATATAGTAAACGACCATTTCACGACCATATTAAATTAAAAATCTTTGTAC
Source organism: Ruditapes philippinarum (assembly GCF_026571515.1). NCBI lineage: Eukaryota > Metazoa > Mollusca > Bivalvia > Venerida > Veneridae > Ruditapes > Ruditapes philippinarum. The sequence goes on along the minus strand of NW_026865416.1, from coordinate 50,089 downwards.
CGAATCTATAAAAATAATAAAGTAATTCCTTTATTTAGCGTGAAGATGAAATTAATTAGTAAGTTGTGATTTTTGTTAATTAAGTTCCGGATCGCGGCGGTAAGACACACTAGAGCATCGAACAGTTACAGTAGCCTTGTAACTATATAGATTATACAAGTAAAATGGTTTCCTGCGGGGAACATTTTTAATGATATAAAGATATTTCATATATAGTTGACAATAATCGATCAATATAGAAGAAGGTCTTTGGACACTGGTGACCGTTGAAGACCTGAGAAGGTCGAACATAAAACAATTATTTCTTTTTAAGAAAATGATAAATAGGCCTACCATTTTATGAATAATTCCGAGCAAACAAAGAATAAAGTAATCACACAAGTTTACGCAGAAAATATCTCTATTTATTATGGCAGATGCCACTACGAATATTTTAATTTTGTAGCTTTTCAGTATAAACAATTTATTGTTTGTAAAATTTGAGATAGATTTTTAAGATACATTGATCATTTTCAAACACATCATTCAAGTTTTTCCACCTTAAACGGTAAAATAATTAAAGAAAATTAGAAATATCACGTAATAGTTTTTTGTTCTAAATTAGGTGTGTAATTCGGACTAATTCCCTAGAGGTAAATCCGTAACGTACCGGCAATCGGTATTTAGCTAGGCTTTCGAAAAGGTTAATTAACCAATCATGTACGGTTTACAGGTAAAACAAGTAAAATGGTTTCCTGCGGGGACCATTTTTAATGATATAAAGATATTTCATTTAACTATTTTCAACATTGATTGGGGGGGGGGTAAATAAACGTTTGTATCAGGAATATAGTTGACAATAATCGATCAATATAGAAGAAGGTCTTTGGAAACTGGTGACCGTCGATGACCGGAGAAGGTCGAACATAAAACAATTATTTCTTTTTAAGAAAATATTAAATAAGCCTACCATTTTATGAATAATTCCGAGCAAAAAAAAATAAAGCAAACACACAAGTTTTCGCAGAAAATATCTCTATTTATTATGGCAGATTCCACTACGAATATTTTTATTAGAAATTAGAAATTAGAATATTACTTGTTATTTCTTTATGATCGTGGTTATTAATAGCAACGGATATACATGTATACAATCATTTATAATCCATATGTGTAACGCATGATCAACACCATACTTGTGTAATTGTCCCTTATTATGTTATCGCTATTAGCGAGGACGCCCTCTTAAGGTATCTGTTCACACTTAGTAACAATATGACACTTGTTATATTACCATGTTGATCATGTTGAGCATAATTGTTTATTATACAATAATTGTAATATCTATTTTAATAAAAAAATACAGATTTTATGAATATTGTTTTCTTTTCTTTTTTTGTGTTTTATGCGCTATTTTAATACTGAGTTTTTACGTTTACTACTATTTTAAGAATTCAATAATTTATTGTCATATAGACCGACGATTATAAGTCAAAACTTAACTGGAAAAAGTCAGTAAATCATGGTTAATCTTTCAATATATAATATTGTTTATTCTTAAACACTATACATGCACATTTGTATTTTTCTTTATCATTATTTAGATTATCAATCAATTGAATAATTCATAAAATCTGATTTGTAACTTTGAATAATTCCTCGGCATCTTTACTAAACACGAATAACAAATTAAATTAAATGTTTCAAAGTTGATAGTGTCATATTAATGCCATAAAAATGTACATTTTTTCTCAATTATTGTACATATTTATTGTTTTTATCTTATATAGATAAAATAAAACATGCGATTTGTGTTGTTGGTTTTTTTTTTCGAATTGTATGTTCATGTATAATAATAATCAATAAATTTGAGAGTTGATCTGTGTTTATTAATTATTGTAACCGAACTAAGTGACAAACATTCATTTTGAAAAAAAGCTTATTTATTCTGTTCTGTAACGATATCAAACATCTACTCCAAAACCGGGAGAGACCGGACAATAAACGTGTGGTACTATTCGCCGGTCACTAGTAAATCCCGGGAGAGACCGGGAATTACCGATAGGAGTACATCCCTCTATAAATAGATTTTCGGAATATTTAGGTCATCAACTCATCATTCTATTAACAGCCTTCGGAATAACATACCATAATAACCCACTGTGTACTACAAAATGATAAACAAAAATACCCCGAAGAGCGCGATTTATTGACGGAAAAGGTTATTTCATTTGAAAATGTTTGCATTGCGAAATTCTCCAGTTCCCCATTCATTGTACATATCGCGACTAATAATCAAGCACCCTCATACCGATCGGAATGATCGGCTTTTATTATGAACAACTATAAAAGGCTCGAGAAGTTGCTGTCGCCCTTTCACAAAATCTGATTTCATTCCATAATAGGCGCCGCGCTTCGGCGCGGGCGCCTACAAGTAGAGATTTTGATGCTAAAGCATCAAGTCACCGGATAGAAAAATGATTGTTTTATCATAACTACAAGAAAATTTAAGTTTAATGGTTCAAGTATAAAAATAAGAGGAACAATGAGTTGAGTAATGTTTGCCACTGAGGCTTGTAAGGCAAGTGCTATGCTGGTAATTCTTCTGGTAATTGTACTTTATACATATACTGTTGTACCATACATTGAAATCCGTATAGGTTACTAGTTCAGATTCAGATAATTACCGACAAATAATTACCGATCATCGAATATTTGCAAAGTGACTATGAAAATATAAATGTTTAATTATTTCATGAAGCAATACAATTTTACTGTAAAAGTGTTATACCTCATTATTATGTGCTATAGAAAAAATATATAATTTAGTTGAAATCAATACATGTATTCCCATCGTTACATAATTATGATATATAAAATTAACGTTTTATTGCCTTTCAGTGCGATAAACTATCAACACAAAGATAGTTTGTTATTTTTTTCCATGTATCTAATACGATTCCGGACCCCTAACGTCATACCGTTTTGGAAACCTGCATGACGGAAACCGACGGAATATACCAAAATCATCGTTTACCATTATAATTATATTTCAATAATGTGCCTCTTAAGCATAACATTATTTTGGGATGTTCAACCTAAACTAAACTGTTGAACTTTCTTGTCGAAAGTTTGACAGAAAGGGCCAAGTTTTACTCTTTACCAAAAAGAAAGGAAAAGGTTTTGAAAATTTATTTTTAATGTGTAAAATATGAGTAAACAGGTTTTTCTAATGATATAAAGTATGAAACTGATAAATGAAAAATAACTTATGTCATTATCTGTACAAAATTACAATGATATGCATCTTATCAGTTACCACCATTAACAAGTTACCTGTCTTATCAGCAATCTGTTTGTATTAATAGATTTTATAACGCTAAACATGTAGTCACGTGATTCTTACGAAAGACCAGAGAGAATTTGTTTATAATTAGATAAAATAATGTAATATAGTAGTTCTCATAAAATATAAACAACCAAATAATTCTTAAGTGTCATTTCAAATATCATTCATGATTTATATATTATAAAATAGCAATGCTTGACACATAGAAAAAAGTAGAAGTTACCCTAATAATAAATGACTGATCCCTGGGGATACGTTATTGATTCATTTTATGAAAATTGTAATGTTGCTTTTTTAGATGTCAATATGTGCATATTTCATTTCATTGAGCAAAGTTATCATATGTTTACTTTTTTGAGATGACTGAAAAATAATTGTTGTCTTTAATTGTTCAATGATTTTTTTTTTTTTTTTTGATTGATTTTCTTTAGACCGGGCGGTCAAGGATAACCTACGAAAGTGCAAGCACTTATTTCCAGTAGGGTCCTTACCTCAGCAGACACTAGTGACAGCTATGAGATACAAGGAAATCCGGGAACCAGTCCCTAGCTCTTATTGAATAGATTCCTTGGTTCTTTTACATGCCCAGTGTATAGCACTGATACATGCGAGGATTACCTGGGTTTCGAACCAGTAAACCTCTAGTTAGGTGGGAAACACTGAAAGTGTTTCTGAAAAATCCCAAGGGTGTTACCCAGGATCGAACCCGGAACCTCAGGAGTGACAGTCAGTGGTCTAACCAACTGAGCTATCGCGCCATTGATTCGCTTTTAATTTTCAGATTTTAAGGGCTTCTCCTACCATAGGTATAATATTAAACTATTACAAATATAGTCGCCGGTTTCTACCGGCGACTAATAAACGTCAGTATTGTCCAATAAAATGCGACGTTACAAACAGTATTGGAATCCATTCAAACAGACCCCAACCGGGCCTTGTTCTGGATAAAAGTTGAAAGTTGAAAGACCGGAAAAAAACATTTAACGACCGTAGTACAGTCGAAATAAATAACAAATAAAATATAAAAAATATGTACAAAACATCTCAGTTCTTAACTGATAGTTATTACATTACCCCTTTGTCGGTTATATTATACATGTATTATTTTACATTTTTCATGCAATTACATACATGTACAACAAAAAACATTTGAAACGATCTTTTTGCTGCTTTTAACGATAACTTTAAAAGCCATCCAACTCATTTTTTAAAAATACTTCATCGCATGTATTGCAAATACAGCCGACTTCAGGCAAATGTTTTATTCCAACATCAACCTAAACATGGTTCTCCTGTTTCTAATGTTTCGGTACCAAAGGTGCGTAAAGAGAATTTTTGTTCAGAACACACTCGCAACCCACGTGTAAAGGTTGTTGATACATTTCAAAATCATCTGTAAAAACTTCTTGTCCGTTCTTTATAGTCATCCTGCATCCTCCGGGATTTCTTCTCAGCATAATAACGTTCTTTATTATGGGCTGACATTTACCATGTACTAAAACAACAATTAAATCATAAAATATTATGAAAAAGACCAACAAGGAAAGGCGGCGTTCAATGGACGCAACCCCTACACCACCAAGCAACAAGGAACAGCAGCCAGCAGCCCGGGAGGACCACAAAAAACAGGAAAGGGAACAAGGCATAGCACGGACATGATAATCACTTTAATAATACATAAAAGGAAATAATAGTAACCGACAAGGAAGTCAAATCTACACCAAAGTGCTGGATCTCACATATTTATGTATCTATTTATCATTTTTAATTTCAATTTATACAACAGAAAGTACATGTTTTTATAATTATAAACCATTGCAAAATTAAAATTATATTCAATCTAATAAAATGGCATAGCACGTTAAAGCAGATTTAAAAAACATTCAAACAAAAACATGATTTTTTTTCTTGATTTTTTCTGCCGATTATATTACAGTCATATTTTTGGATATTTCTTGGCAGTAATTTCGGCGTTTCCTGTATAACTAACCAGTACTAAACATTTTTGTGACCAACTTCTAATCAAACAGTTTCAGGATCATCTGAAACCCATTAGAATCATTGTTCGAGATCAAATTATAGTCACGAAGACCGAACAAGCAACACTTGTATAAAAAGAGAATGAAGTACCTATAGTTTTTGTCGCCTGAAAACATTTACAATCTGTTGGATCACACTTAATTTCGTTTGTATATCTCGGGAAAATGTCTTCAGGAAACTGTGTCGTAACGGCGCATGTAGTGCACAAGTGTAAGTAGTTGGTCCCGGTAGGTCTGCCACGATTATGACAATATTCCGTCCGAGAGCGAATAGCTCCTGAAAATGAAATAAATATCAACGATAATATTGTCCTTCTCTTCTGTAGAGATATTCTTGTCATTATTTAACAGAGCTGATGAGCACAAATCATGTGTGGAAAGTGGAATCACAGTCATTACAAAACTATTATAAAATTTGAATAATTTTATAATGTTATGATTCAAAAAGGTAAACTTAAACTTGCAATATTAAGTAATGGATTTGAAAATTTATATTAAACTTTTTCGTAATTTCATCTGGTTATAAATCTATATCTCATGAAATATTCTTATAAAATTTATCAACAGTAAAATAATATTCCAGAAAAAGTTGTAACATAGAATGTCTCTGTTATTTAACACATCTGAATAATGTACATAAACGGAATAAAATGTTCGGGAACAAAATAATGTTTGTAATTTTAAGAAGGGTTTTATCCGTTTTTGCAATGATTTTGTGCATGCGCAACTCGCTGTAAGGCAATTAATTACAGTATTTATTTATTTATTTTATTTTGTTTGGCAGTATTCCTTTTTAAAATCCAAACAATAACTTTTTTTATCAGAAATTTAGTTTTTTGGAGGCTTAGTAAAGATACATAAAATCGCTTGTATTTACCTATAGTGTTGGTACCTCTTTTTATTCGCTTTGTATTTGACAGCCGAAAGGCTGTAAGTTCATCAATATCATGTATAAGGCCAAGTTCTTGTTTCAACTGATTTTTAGTTATATCTATTTTCGCCAGTATATCTTCAAGTTCATCTTTGAAATCGTGGTAAAGAGGAGCATCGGCATTTTCGATCGTATCATTGCTTACTGTCAGATCTTTTACCATTGAATTATACCACGACTGATAAATCTTTAAGTCGTTGATGAAATCAGACTTTTTGGTGTGATTTTTACGTCGCCAATGCTGAAAATATACATTTTAAATAAATATACTTATTATTAATAACATATACCTTTGTAGCTTTGCGACTCCGTAAATTGTTAATGAAGACACGCCGTGTATTTTTTATTGAGACGTCATATGAGTTTTAACATCATATCATGATGTTATAATTTACTAAATGTGTAATTAAAAAATTATTTCTTGGTACTCGGGTTTTGATGAAAAGAAGAGTTTATTAGGTTCATTAGGTAGTATGTGCATTTCTAAATTCATCTAACTTGTTTGATTAAAAGGTTATAATTGCGAAAGGCTCGTTTGATTATTATGATTTTATCTAACTCATTTAATAAATTCAGTGTTGCACCTACACTCATTTCATATCCTTTATGTATACATAATATTGAAAATATGGAAAATGCATATAAATTAGTTTAAAGTCCAGAAACAAAAAGCATGTATCATAAAGAGTTTTTTCTCGGTCGAGTAAGATAAATGCTTTCAGATAACAAAACCTCGAGAAAACTGTTTCAGAGTCCGCAAATATTTCATAAATATACCGTATCCAAAGATCAAACTAACATTAACAGAAAAAAGAAGCTTATGATTTATTTTAAAAATTAAACTAAGGAATTTCCTTTCCTCATATAGTCTGCCATTCAGAACCTACTTCATCAATTATAATTTTAGTAACCAATATATAAACTTAAACATTATAACGGGGGAAATTTCAGAAACACTTACTTTAGTTTTATTTGATGACGATGGAAGAAGAATGTGATGAAAATTCGCTTCTGCGTCAGTTAAAGTCTTAGCAAACATGCCCTGGTCCATACTTCCTAACAATTCCAAATATAGTTCTTGCATTTGGTCGTCGTTGAGGAAAATCCTCTTATAATTAGTACTTCTTTTGTGCGGGCATTGCATTCTTCTAGGTGTTGGTGTTAGAAATGTTGTCGGTATCGGGAAGGATACACTTTGTGTCAATGGTTTACATTCTGCAGAAAAAAAACATGTAGTAATAAAAAGGAAAACAGAGATACTGCCAGTGCATGACAGTATTTATAGAAAGAAAAATTATAATTCACAAAAATAGTTTCTTTTTAAAATTATTTTTCTTTCTTCATTTTCTTTTGTTTATTTTCATTCATTTTTTTATATTTTATTATTTTTCTTTTTGTTAAGAAATTTTTTTGGTAATCAACATTTACTTCATATCGGTTGTAAATGATATTTTTCCTCCAAATTACGATCATAGGCACATTTAAATAAGAACAATAAGAATAATGATAATAAGCAGAATAATAATAATAATAATAATAATGATAATAATTATTATTATTATTATTATTATTATTATTATTATTATTATTATTATTATACATGTAAAAGTTTTAATAATAAATGAAGAAGAATAAGAAGAAGCAGTTACCACTATTGCCGATGCGTTTAAATTACTGATTTCAAACAACTGGCCCCTTACCGAGGCGGGTTCGAAACCGTTTTGGATTTGAAAGCTTAAGAACTGTCGATGCTTTAACTCAGGTTTTTCCAAAATAATAACCAGTAAACCAGAATGCCGCCATATGACCATTAGGTGTCGAATTGACTTAAAAGTGACAATACATGTATGCACATTTTAGGCGCGTCAAGACAAAACCAACATAGTTAGTTTGCAACCAGCATGGATCCAGACCAGCCTGCACCTCCGCGCAGTCTGATCAGGATCCATGCTGTTCGCCATCAATTTCTCTACTTGTATTAGGGTTGGTTAGCGAACAGCATGGATCCTGATCAGACTGCGCGGATGCGCAGGCTGGTCTGGATCCATGCTGGTCGCAAACCAATTATGTTGGTTTTGTCATGACACGGCTCATTTTTCTTTCACTGTCGTGTTGATTAGCAATATATCTCAAAAGATTGATTATCAAAATGGTGATTGACTCATATTTGATAATGAACAGTGTTTATGATACAATGCAATAAGGAAATTGTAAAAAAAGACTGCTCAACACTTTTTTAAGAATTGTACGTTACCGATAAATTCTGAACGATATTAAAACAGATTTCAATTGGTCAAGTGGATTACTGATTATTTTTTATTATTATTTATGATAATAAATGTAACAAATTTTCGAAAAATATCAGGCAACTTCTAATTTTACCTGTTCATTGACCATTGCATTTAGGTCATAACGTCACTTTTAAACTTAAAACTTTAATAACCAGACACAGAAAGCAAACATTACAGTATATAGTATTATATCTTCATATTGAAAAAGAAAACCCTTATTTCATTTATAAACACTTCGTTTGATTTATTTGATTTTTTTATCCAGATATCGAAAAGAAACAAATAATAAAACGCCATATAAAATTATAGATCAACTAATATTTGATCGTATGAACTTCTCTTTTATTTCTTACCTGCACTATAAGTACAAATTGTCCAAATTATTATTAATATTGATAGTTTCTCCATTTTAAAATGTCGCACTTTATTTAACTGACGAGCTACGTTCTCGCACTGATTACTTGATGATACTTGATGAGGATATCAATAAATGTTTATATAATATTCATATCAAACTGGCTAGCCCAATCAGCGTTCCCCGCCTATCTGATTGCTAACAACGTAAAAAAATGTTTTGCAGCTGTATATACTTGTGTAAAACTGCGCAAACAGAAACGGGGCGGTCTTATAAAAATACTTCCGCTCCTCAAAATTCACGAAATACGTTTGTAATCCAGTCAATACCGAATCGATAACACGCATGCGCTTTTGAAAATACCCGACGACTGTTAAAGCGCATTTGGACAAGAAATTATCGTTGCATGTGCCCTTGACCCGAGAAAAAAAGAGTAAAACCAAGTAAGGCTTATTTGCCATTTTCTATGCCGGGCTTTAATTTTGAGGCCTAAAATATGTGTTCAAAAATTTGTAGAGAAATTAATCGTCTTATAATGTTATCTTTTGAAAACAGTTTTTGTTTCATATTGTTTAATTTATTGCCGCATATCTGTGCTAATCGGCCTTTAGTCAAATTTGTCCACGTTTATCAAAACTAAAATGTTTAATCAAAGACTGCGATATCTTTAGAATGAGTTCTTAATTGGTATAAAAATATGTCAGCAAGATAACTAGTGTAATTGTTTAGCCATCAACATGTCATCTTTGATATTAAGTAGTCAATGAACGTTTTGTAACGGTTTGACTCTCCGTTTTCATGTTTTTTGCCACACATTCCTGCCATAAACTTTGCTCCAGAGGACCAAGGAAAAAAGAACAGACAAGAGTTGGCTAAGATTGAGTACACATCAAACAAAAAATCACTAAATTATGCTATTTAGGAACACATAAATAATAAATGTAAATATATTATTTTCACATCGTGGTAATTCTCTCTCGTTAAATAAGATTTCGCCATTAAAAGATAACATTAAAGGGACTGAAATGATCCGAAAGCCTAAAAACATAGAATATGAAAATCATCCTTATATGTACCGAGAAACTTAAAAGGGATAAAAATATAAACGCTCATTAAGAAATTTACGGGGAATTAAATTGAAAAAAAAACAACAATTTTTAGTGTGATTTTAGCACGATATGAATAAATAGCGTTTAAAACGTTTATGACTTTTGTGTCATTTGTCACAACAAAAATGAGCGTTCTGGAAAACGGAGTGAGCGAATAACAAAATTTATTAGTATAGACCTACATCAACTGATCTCAAAAAATAAATTCCAGTCCCGTCATGTCAATAAAAACTGGAGAGTGGGAGTCCCTTTAAACATTTTAATGATATACTGAAGGAATGCTTGCTACAGCACGTGGCCACTTCTCCCGCAAAGAAAGGCGCATATGTTACAAGCGAACTTATACCTGACGTGATTCTGTTCGTTCAATAAATATCTTAAGAAAATAAATTGTTTATACCTTAAACAAACTTTCAAAGAACGACTGAATTTTATAATAAAGAATAAAAGAAAATTAAGGGATTATTGAAGTATGGAAAAGAAAATAAATGTTTAGTCACAGCTGTAGCTTTAAGTCTAAACGCCGTGTTTTTTTTAATCTATTGGGGTTTTTTTTTGTTTGTTTTTTGTTTTTTTTTTTCTTGTTTTTTTTTTTTTTTTGGTTTTTTTATTGCTTGTTTTTTTTTAAAATATCAATAAACATATTATTACGGTGTTGCTTGCCGGGTTAAAAAGAACATTTAGCTTTGGATACAGTTCGGATATCGTCAAGTGACACCAAAAAGAAAGAATGTTTTTGTGCGTTTTTTTTTTCCTTTTGTTATTTTTATTTATTTTTCAGTGCAACTGTCTATTTCTATAGGAATCACAAAAACTCTTTGCGTCATTGTTTTGACGTGTGGGTGGCTAAACATGCAAACGAAGAAATACTGGACTTATTTCTGGCGATCTTTTAACTTTTGTAAATCCTCTAGTTTATTATACACCACTCGTGAAGAGCACTTAAGGCTTATCCTTTACAAATGAGATACCGATATTATACCGTATAACGTCTGATAATGTGTTTATTTGAAACAAAAATAAAGCCCGGGGTTACTCTGGTACCATCACAAACTATAAATAGATTGTTAAAAATACGCCCTGATATGGTTGTAAACCTACGCCAGCCTACTGTGGTTAGCATGACGCATGTATAAGACCTTAGATCGGTCTTAGATCTAAAACCACAGGATTTTTACTTAGAAACTGTTCTGTGAAAGGCGTTTTTAAAAGGATTCACCTCTTCCCGTGATTTTGAAATAACGGATATTTATGCACTGCGGTTAATTGGCTCAATTATGTTGATATATCAATGTATCGTTGTAAACGCTCAACAAAATTCCAAAAGATGTATTACATAAGCCAATCAATAAACAAATAAATTTCTGTATACGAGTAAATTTTTTAAGGATGAAATATAAATAAATTTATAAAGATGAAATATATAAAACAAGATTAGTAGTAATTTCATAATGAAATGCTCTATATTCATTCTTGTATATTTAAGGAATATTAAACTTGGTATTACAAGCAAACAATAAATTACGGTATCTACTTTTTTGACCTCTAGAGAGGTCATGGAACAAAACTACAATATAACGATAATTCGATAGTTATGAGGGGCAAATGTCCGTCACTGCAAAAAGGTGGCAAACGTCCTGGGGGCAACTGTCCCGGGAGAGGGCAAATTGATTGACTGAATTTATGATAATGATTAGTTACGGTGCCTATACCACGTGACTTTTTATATGGGTGTGGCAGAAAACCAACACAAATAACGGTTCAGGCAGTACTTTTTTTTTCAATCTGACTTTTGAAATTTTTCATTATTTAGTATGGAAATAAATGAAGAACCCTTTCATTTTAATAAGTTACCCGTACATAGAATTTTCTTTAGGTTTAAATCAGTTTTTCGCTCATAAGATAAAACCGTGTAAATTACTTAAGGTCAAACATTCAGTTTCACTTTACAAACAAAAAAACAGATTTGTGTCTTTAAAAAAAATATTTATATAGAACGATAATGTTGCAAAATCTTTTGGCCTAAGCTTTTTGTATATTATGTAGATATGTTGATGTATATTAATATCATTTAATACATGTATATGAAATAAAGTATCATTAACTTTCTGTTTACGAAGTGAAAATTTTATACCATTGTCTTTATATGTAGAGTAAACACTTTCAATGACAATGTTTTTTCGGAAACTATCACAGCAAAAAGAAAAATAGAACAAACACACACAAAAACCAAAGACAATAGCGATTATAAGCTTAATGGGTCATTTAGATTTGATTTAATTTAATTTAATTATTTACATTTTATATGTTGATCATTTACACAACCGAACGAACACAATTACAATTTCTTCACACACACAAAAGACATAAGAATGAAATAAGCAAATCAGTTAGTTAATTGGAAGACATTGACGCAAGAAAAGTGAGGTCTCGTAATAATAATGTGTCTCAAGTTTGACGTAAAGACCCGCGCAGCACACACGGCAACATCATAAAAAGGAGGCATTGGTATAACAGTATATCCTTCTCAGCACCATTTTAAAGCAACAATATAATCAGCATTTTCAAAACTAAGATTTGATACTGAATCTAACCTCTCTTGCGCAACCCCCTTCCAGCAACTACCAAAAAAACACTTTAGATTCCAGTTGGTGTTGCCTCCCGCAGAGGTTATTCTCTTTAATTCTTCATTAGAACAGATATTCGAGTCAATACTTCTTTTATATTTCATTTGTTCAAACTTGTACACACATACGTTTACTAACCTACCTGACGTTATTTGAGCCACCCCATGACAAAACCAACATAATGGGTTTGCGACCAGCATGGATCCAGACCAGCCTGCACCTCCGCGCAGTCTGATCAGGATCCATGCTGTTCGCTATCAGTTTCTCTACTTGTAATAGGGTTGGTAAGCGAACAACATGGATCCTGATCAGACTGTGCGGATGCGCAGGCTGGTCTGGATCCATGCTGATCGCAAACCCTTTATGTTGGTTTTGTCATGGCGCGGCTCATTTAGATAATATTTTAATAAAAGGAAAAGGGTACAAGTTTTTACACAATATTGCGGGCCCATGGTTTAAAACAAGTCTCATAAAAATTGGGGGGAAGGGGATTTTTAAAAGACTTTGTCAATAAAAAAGGTTGTTTTCTTCAATTTGGGAAAAAGCAAATAAAAAATAAAAATCATTTAGTTTTATAAAAATCTGCCTTTTTTTAATTTTTAAAATTCCCTAAAATAAATTGTAACCCGAAAGGGAATTTTTCTAAAAAAAATTTTAAAAACGTTTTTATGTTGCAAACGTTGTGAAGCTTTGTTTTGTTCCTAGAGAACTCGTGCTTTTTGTCTCGTTCAGTCGGTGACTGACCAAATTTGCTCGACTGTAAAAGTTCATATGTTTTCGGGCATCGTAAAACGCTTCTGGTCTCTTATAAACAGGTGGCGCCGGTTTATGACCAACATTTGTTTGTGTTGACAACTGATTCAATGGATTTTTCTGTCCGCTTGACTGCTTTTCTCTAGTTTTATCAAATGATTGATGTTGGATGATGCGTTGCTGCTGCTGTTGTCGTTGTTGTTGTTGATGATGATGATTATGTTGTTGTTGTTGTTGTTGTTTTAGTTTAGTTTGTTTGTCCGTTTGTGGCCTCGCAAGGTTGGTGTAAGATTCACGATCATATCCTTTAGTTGAGTCATCAAGTAGTCCTGAATTGAATTAAAGATAAACAAAATGTTTTATACCATTCTGATAAAACAAAATTAAGAACGTTTTGACGAAATTAAAGGAGCATGTATTTGCTAATTAATTTGTTTTTGGTAGATTAAATGAAATTTTCATATAAATAATAGAATATATCAAGTTTCATGATCAATATATAAATGATGCTAGTTACATTAAACCTAGTAACGTAACGAATCTGTGAACAATAACATTCAACACCGTTAACAATTAATATATCTTAGTAACGAAAAATACATGTGAACAATAAAACATTCAAATTTGTAACGTAATTAACGTTGACAAAAAATTCAACTTTGTTAGGTGACAAACGTGAACAAGAGATTTCAACTTAATAACGAACATGCCTGTGAACAAAAATACTCAACAAAATAACGTATTAATTCTGTTGAAACAGAAACCTCCTCCGTGGTAAAAGAGGGGTTAGAGTCGATGATTCTGGTGTGGGTTCCTATCCCCGGGAGATTCTTTTGGTAAGTTTTTTAGCGCGGGGGGAAAGGTGGTTTTGAGTATACTGGGTTTGGTAACTCCTCCCGGAAACGATTTGGGGGGGGGGTTTAGGGAAACTAGCCCCGGGCCCTAAATGACTGAAAATACTTCGAGGCTGGGGGATGAACTGAAATACTGTTGGGAAAAGGCGTAAAATGAAACAAACAAACAAATAAACAAAAACCTGTGAACAATAACATTCAATCAAGTAACGTAACAAACCTGTGAATAAAACATTCAAGAAACGTAACAAACCTGTGCTGTACGCTGTCAACAAGCGTTCGGCTTCTTGTAGAAATAACAACATATCTGACGGGTTATCGGGCACTGTAATACATACTATTATTATATATATCCTTTTTAATAATAGATACATATTAATGTTTGAAAAATATTAAAGATAGAAATTTATCAGTTACAGAAAATGGGCAAAGATAATATTGGGAAATATAACATATCAATGTGTTGTAAGGACTAAGATATTATTTTAGATCATCAAAACAAAAAGTTCATCTTTTAATTGAAAGACTGGTTCAATTCACTGACCTTTCCTATTAAAGACTCGAAATTCAACTTAAACTTCCATATTCCTGGTTCTTTAATTTAGTTCTGCTCGAAATACAACTTTTGAAAATTTGATTTTTTTGATTTTCTTTCCCCAAACCCTTCAATCCTTTGGTTTATTTTTTCAAAATTTTTTTTAAAATGATTAATTTTTAAGAATAGGGAAAATTTTAAAATTTTTTTTGCAAAAATTTTTGGGAAATTCAAACTTGAAGATGGTTTTAAAAAGTGGGGATTTTGGTTTTATCCCGTGTCACGTTAAAAGGCGTAGTCGTGAATATTGGAAACCTAAAAGAAAACCTTACCTTTCGCTCGCTGGTAATGACTGGAAGATTTGTTTAAATCTCGGCGTTTGTAATTCTCATATTGGTCGTAGCTATTGGCATATCTGTAGCCCGTTTCTCGTTTTCTATGAACGCCAGGATTTCGGAGCGGTTTTAATTTCAATTTTTCTTTCTGTCTCGGAACCCTTTTCAAGAATGTCTCGTGTTGGTTTCCTTTTGGAAGACTTCGAAGTTTATCGTTGACAGGACTTGGCTGTTCAAACTGTGTTGAATAACGTTTTCCAGAATTTTGAAGAATCTTTCCAGTCTCTTTCTGTATGTATTTCATCTCTTCAAACATTTTCTCGAGAAAATTTCTATCGCTTTCATTCAGTTTCATTTTCTTCATTCTATAATGATCGGATTGCATTTGTGCAAGGGTTAGAAAGAACTGTTTGTTTTTCAAATCTGCGTCAGGTTCGCCATATGTTTTATGTATCTGCTGGTAAATTCTCGTCTGCAAATCATCAAATGTATAACTCCGTCTCATGTGAGGTACAACAGAGCCAACCTTCTTCTGAACGATACCTGAGCCTCGTCTACTACTGAGGGAGCCTCGTCTCGATCCTCTCGACGACAGCGTCGAATTTGGTCGCGAAGTACTTCCGGTGTAGGTAAGTCTTATGGTGTCTTTTCTACTTACTTCCGGGTCAAAGGTCGATAATGACATCTGTGTAATGTCGAGAGATCGTGATCTATGATACGGAACTCTAGAATCCTCATTGTTGGCATAAACACTTTTGCCTAGAAAACAGAAAGAAATAACTTATAAAGTAACAAATATTAAACATGCGTTCTATAAATAAAAAAATAACTACAAGTCGAGTGGTCGTCAATGTTGTATTTCATTTAAAACTTTAAAGCAGCATGCATCCAGACACATGCTTATTTCTATGAACATTTTGGAAATGTATATAAAAGTAAAATATTGTGAAGTGAACAAAGAAAGTAATTATCAATTCGCAAACGGTGCTTACAATCCGCGTAAAATACCAAAGATAGGTCAAAAATAGCCCTTACTGCGTTAGTCACGCAGTAAAAATATTGTGATGAATGCTACAGAATCAGTAATCAATAGCACATAACATGTTAATTTTACTTGAATCTTAAATGATTTATTACATATATTTTCTAAAATCTTAGTACATCATTTTTCTCAAGTTTGAGTTTCTTGCAAATATTTTGGTTGATCTCGAGGCATGCAACTTTACAACATTACGCATTGGTTTATAAAAAAAATTCTCATCGAACTGATATTGATCTTATTTAAACTTAATTTTTTTTATCTCATTTGGCGCTCCACGTTTTCGTATTTTCGTACTTTTTCTCTGGCGCCCCGATGAGCAAAAATACGACATGGCACAAATCAGCCACCATACATAACAGCACAATACATCTTCTCAATAAGGCAATCATACATTGTTTCTTTAAAGGTCAACGACCACTGAAATTAAAGGCGTAAACTATTTATAATTATTACCTCTACTGTAGCTCCTAGTCTTCCTGGTCAGTCTGGTATTGTCTTTCATTTTCTGTTCTTCTTGTCGTTCACGGAGTTTCCTATCAGCTATCCTCAACGCCGGATATCCTGTTGCGTACCATTTGTTACTTTTAGAGTTCGATGACTTCACACGTACACTATTTTGGAGCGTTTGAACATTTTCCCGTTTAGCCCGGGATCTGTAATCATTATGTGACGGCCTGTGACGTAATACTTCCGGTGTTCTGATGACGATGCTCCTCCGACGTGACTGCCTACTTTAATATTAAGTGAAAACATTGAAATGTTAATACAAGTCGACTTGGATATACATAAGTCATTGACAATTATATTAACCTTTACGAAATGAGCATTGTTTAATTAGATAAAAACTGAATGCAATATCCAAACCTTCAGAATTATACTCGTATTTATAAGGGCTATTGTTGTATTGCTCTTTTGACCTGTTCATTTAGAGATAAAAAGATGCTAAAATGTCAATAAACTATGGTGGCTGATTTGGTACATTGCGCGTTGCGTTGTCGATAGCGAATATGCAACCTATATCGTTATCGCCTTTTCGTCTTGTCGCTAGCCATATCGCGACAAAGCGCCAAACGGCGCGTTGTCGCGCTGTCGTCTTGTCGTCCTGTCGATAGCGAAACACACCAAACGGCACGTTGTCGTGCAGCGCATTGTCGCGATGTCGCCCTGTCGCTTGGCTTATAAGCCAATCCTGTGATTTGAACCGAGCGACAATGTGACATCGCGACAACGCGCAATTAGCGCTTTGTGCTGTTGTCGCTAGCGCCAACGCGACGCACAAAAGCGTTCCAAATCAGCCACCATAATAATCTGTTGCTACTAAACGCTTGCCCGGCTAACCTGCACATCCGGGCTATATACTGTTAGCGTACCAACTCTTTCATAATGAACAGTTCTAAAAATTGAAGCTGGAATGTTCTGTTATACATATCCAGCAGTTTAAAGGGTTATCTGACAAGAATTGAATGTACTTCATCACAAACAACAGTAAATTACTAACCTTCCACTTTTTCCTTTATAGCCTGTTACAAAAATAAAGAAGAAAATGGTTAGTATTTTGTTAATAAAGACATTTAAGTAATTTGCTTATAATATATGACTTGTATATTTTTAGCTATATTCATATTTTGTGACCAAATAAATATAAAATTATATATAGTATGATAAACTCGTAAATATAAAATAAATAATTATAATATAAATAGTATAACATAAACTTAAATAAAATAAATTCAAGTTTTATTTTTATGTAATGAAATTCAAATTAATCACTGCATATCACTTTGAATATAGCTTGGCAGCACTTTTTCTTTTGCTGATGTGCGTATTAATTACAGAAAGACATCTGAGAAGATTCGCTTTGTTTTCAAAAAGACAATACAATTAGTTTGACGTGACGTCTTCTACGTTGCACAAACATATCGGAATCATAAGCTAAAATTCAAAGTTAATACAGTACACGAATCAGTGCTTTTGTAAACTTTTTTCTTGAAACGAAACAGAGCATCAATTAGTATTGATAAAACTTGTGAATTTTATTGAAAAATATACTATTTAATATTAAATCGCTTATGTTTCCTAATACATTAATGTTGATCTGCTAAATTGTTGTATGAATAAATACTTGTAATATTTGTATTGTTTCAACTAAAACATACCTTCACTCATTATATTGTCACTTCAAAGTCGTTTGTTGAACATATATCCGAAATATAAACATTACAAACACATATGTACATTGGAACACTTTAGTTGTAAGAAATTTCAACTGTTTTCATAAACTTATTATAATTTTATAGCTTACAGATTACCCCAAGATTAACCTATAAAATTAATACAATCATTTCACTAAATAATCAGACCTGTTTAATCCGTCAGAGATCAGTGTTATTTTACATACATGTAATACGTTATATGGACATTATTTTTATAGGTTAACTATAGTACCTAGTCCGAATTCCTGTAAAGATAAATGTTTACCGAGATCATTCTCTTTAAAGTGGATTGGCCTTCATTTTCCATTAGTATTTCAAATATTGATAAAAACTATAGAAATGTATCATTTTAGATGTCCTTATAAAATGCTGCTTGAATAAAATATAAAATATGTTAATAAAGTTCTAAGTGATTCAGAATGACCATTTACGTGAGGAATTGTAATATTTTGTTCTAGAGCACTTTATTATCTGCTATATAAATATATGTAAAATCGGATCGTGTATCTCACACGTGTGTATAATTGAGCCGCGTCACGACAAAACCAACATAGTGCATTTGCGACCAGCATGGATCCTGACCAGCCTGCGCATCCGCGCAGTCTGATCAGGATCCATGCTGTTCGCTATCAGTTTCTCTACATGTAATAAGGTTGGTAAGCGAACAGCATGGATCCTGATCAGACTGCGCGGATTCGCAGGCTGGTCTGGATCCATGCTGGTTGCAAACCCATTATGTTGGTTTTGTCGTGACACGGCTCAATTATATTTTACAAGTGGTTTGTTTTTATGCCATAATTATACTAAATACTCTCAACGTAATTATTCTTATTCATTGTATTACTGACCTTCCATTATAGACAAATTCACTTTAAAATACTTATAGTTAATTTCTCTCTGTTAGACTATAGAAGATACGACGACTATTTGTTTTGATTTCCGTAGAGTAGGGCGGTTTTCTTCTTGTTTTAGATTTTAAATTATTGTTTTAGCCCTTCAAAGTGTGTTTCATTTACATTCACACACTTATATCAACTATTTACCCAGTCCATGTTATTGTTTATGTTGAAGGCACGGGTAAGCCGCACTTCTGATATTACAAATGAATTCAAAAGAGTGTCTAGAAATCATGTCTTTTCGCGATGGGAGCAACTTAAAGTTTAAAGTGACAAATCAGTGTGCAATCGAAAATGCTCTGGAACACATAGACCAAATTATTTCAAGAACTCGTGTCGCATGGCGGATGTATGTGTCTTCACGTTATCAGGAAACAATTTATGCTGCAGACGCCAGTATATTCGTCTGCAATATTTATAGATCTCTATATCAACAGAACTACCAGTGGATTGGTCTACATTGGGCACATTTTCGAGAAATATTTCAAATATTGATAAATCACTTGGATATTTTTACAAAAATTTCTTAACAAAAGGTTTATTCTTAATTAATTAAATGACAATTCATATGATGATTACAAAATACTGTATTTTGTCAGAAAATTTTTTTATGAATCCACTATTAGGGTTTGGTTATCAAACATGATCATGATCTTTCTTTTTTGTTATTTTTTAAAATCATAACCGATACATTTTAAAATTTCCCTTTTTCTTTTGTCATCAAAATGAAAAAGTATAGTATGTATAATTAACTTATCTTTTAAGAATATTGATTTGTGTACATAGACTAGTGTCCATTTACTTGCCCCTAATCGCTGTAGGTTAGAATCCCGGCAGGAACTTATGATTCTTTCAGGAGAGGAAGTTGTACAGCCAACATTCTGAACGTCAGTTGTTCCACTCAAGTATCCGCTCGTGTACGAAGAGCTACATGTACCAGTGGTCGTCCTACACCAGTAAAGCTAGAAAATTACTATATCATGGTGACTTATTTGTGCCATTTTTGTCTTCGCCCGCGACCCCGCCAAGGGAAAAGTCAAGAATTAACAAGTTACAATGGCGGGACGCAGAGCGAAAACACGCTAATTAGCGGGGCAAAATCTATTGAATTAAGAAATTAAAATGGCTGTGTCGTGGGTCGAAAACACGAATGGCACATAACCGCCACCATACTATATGACCTTTCTGTGTTAGTGTCTAAAAGTAATAAGGACCCTTCATGTCCTAACTAGAAGTCTTATACACTTATTAGGAGAAATAAATTTCTTGCTTGTTCTGTGTATAAAAAAACAAATTAGAAGGGTCAAAGTTCAAAGTAGGTTTTTTACTTTATATTTAGTCTTTTGAAGCTCCTTCTTATTTAGATTTTATGCCTCAACCCTAATAAATTTTTTTTATTTTTCCCAATTAAGGTTTTTTAACCCACTTTTAAGAGCTACAATTGATATTTGTTTATTTTTCTAATTATAGTAAAAGTTTCCCAAAAAGTAATTTTTTATTTTGGGCAAAATTTTTTGGAGAACAAAGTCCTAATTTGGGTTTTAAAAATTTTTAAAAAAATAAAATCCTTATTAGTTTTTTTAAAATTCCCAAAAAAGAATAAAAAAGTCACTAATAGGCCCTTTTAAAAAATCCTAAGTCAGTTAAACAGTATAGTTTCCCCTACCAACAATTTTTTTAAAAAAATTTTATTTATTTAAAATTTTTACCATGCGACAAAAAAATACATTGCTTCGAGGACATATTGTTTTAAGGGAAAAATGAAAATGTGCGACCCACATACATCGCATCACAGGATTTCCCTTCTCTTAAGGGAAAGGGACAAAGAGTTGTCTTCCCTATCACTAGGGAAGACCTTTAAAGCCACTCCCTTTAGGGAAGGCTAATTTTCACAAATATGTCTTGAATTTGTTTATGTACTACAATAGTAATGCAAACCAAACGGGTTATCAGTTTACGTCCTTTAAAGTCCGCAATGGAATTTTAGAAAGATCATATATAATTTCTTGCAAAATTTTGAGTTTGCAATTTTTTCTACTTTTCATTCTCTGTGTATCACAGAATTAATCTAATTTTGCAAAACATTAACCTTTCAAAAACGTTTTACATGCATAAAATAAGGGAGATAATTTTCACACAACTTTGCAAATATTAACCTGGGGGCATTTTTGCCAAAGAATGCATTTAATTTCTATATTTGGCTTACTCTGTAATGTGATAGACTTTAACGACAATAAATGACGCTGGCAAGACTACATATATTTGAAAACCTTATCTTGCTGGTCGCAAACCCATTATGTTGGTTTTGTCGTGACGCAGCTCAATTTGTAAAATGCACTTTTCAACCTTCCATTTTTTTTCAGAACCGTCTATCAATCCGGGAATATCCAGATAAAAATGTCTCAAGTCAGTCGGCTCAGTCTGCATGGATGTCATGAATTAAAGTCCGTGATACTGGTAAATTCATTTCGCTTCCAGCAGTGTAAAGTGCAGTGTTCATATTTACATATTTGCTTTCGATCTAAGCTCAGTAAAAGTTTAAACAAATTTTATTACAACTGTATACAGTTTTCAATCTGCCTTTATGTTTAAGTATCTGAAGCATATGCCTTTGAACTTTCATCTGTTATATTATCTCAAGATGGAAAAGATATCAATGCGTTAGATGCATCGAAGAAACACTTTTTTTAAAATCTGACGGAGTACATTAATTCCAAGCCATTTCACATTACCTAATTTGGAAAAAAATGGTCGTAGTGAATCTTGTTATGTCCTTAAACTGCGTGACAATCAAAAGCCTTTCCCATACACCCTTCGCATTAACATTTTTTCTGTTGTCGGAAAAAAAAATTACAAATGATAATTTAAAGCTTCAGTTGTGGATTAAGACACGATATGAACAAAGAAAAAAAACCCAACAAAAGTGTTAGCTTGATTTTCTGTCAGAATGTTAACAAGATTCAGAGCTTTTCCGCCATCATTGGCAGTCTCGAAAATGCATTTCTGCATACAGTGGTACATTTTTACTTCAAAACGCCCCCAAAAAAAAAGAAAAAACGGGTTTTAAAGATACGTAAGTGAAAATTGAAATCAATGAGCTGAAAATTCGTTTTTGGGCAAAAAAAAATTTCCAAAATTGTTTTTTTTCCCCTTTAAAACCACGGGCCCAACCTTTGCTTGTAGGGGGCAAAGCCGACAAAAAATTTTTAAAAAATAAATCTTATCTGAGATTGAATTTTAATCAAATTTTTCTTAAAAAAAACTTTCATCCCCCAATCGGATGTAAACGGCATCGGGGTTGCTAAATAAAAAAACGTTTTAAAATTGTTTTATCAAAAGGGGCCCTTTTTGGGAAATTTTAATTTTGTGGCCCTTCCAACCCTTGTGAGATGACTAATAGATAGCTAGCCCCTCAGATAAACCTTTGAAATAATGTAAAAATTGCCCAAATAACAGCTGTTTGACACGAATTTATATATTGCGGGGATTTTTTTAAGGGTAAAAATATTGTACCTTTAACTTTTTAAGGGAAAAGGGTGCGACAAAATAAAGTAAAAAAATTACACATTGAACGAAAAAATTTATGTTGAACATAAAAACCGGCGGTTGCGAATTTAGCGGAATAATTGGAAAATTTTAGGGGGAAAGGAAATGACTTTAAAGGGGTGGGTGCGCATAATTTAATTAAAAAAAGGGGCCACAACGGGGTGGAAATCATCGAAAATTTAAAATGGACAGGCCCTTGATTTTTAAAAAATTTATGAATCCCAAAGACCCTTTTTATAGTAAATGAATATTTTTGAGTTTTTTTAATTTAAAATTTTGGGTATGCTAAAGACAAATGAGATTTGGATCCCAAGAAAAAAATAAAAATTAAACCTTTGACCTTAAAAAAGGTAAAATTAAAAAATGGAAAGTTTTAAAATTACCAAAATAGGTCTTTAAAAACTATGATAAATATGATGCAATTAATTATTCTTGTCAAAATCAAATGATTATTCAATATGATCAGGTTTTAATGAGATTGGCCACCAAATATAACGATTATAAGCCTTATGGCTCAATTAACAGTTATATACAGTACAATGCACTGTTTTACTAGCGCGTAAAGGTATATGACTTAGATTGACTAAGTTTTGTTTACTTGACTTATATTTAACAATAAACTTAGTTTCAAATTCTTCTTTATAAATATTACCAAAGAATAAATATTTCGTATTAACAAATTAATATTTCGTAATTACGAAATTATATTTCGTAATAACGAATTAATACTTCGTAATTACGAAATCATATTTCGTAATAACGGATCATTATTTCGTAATTAAGATTTTATATTTCGTTAAAACGAAATAATATTTCTAATTGGGAATTATAATCTCGTAAAAACGAATTAAATTCCGTGAGAAAGTGTGGAAAATGCACTTCAGGTGTTTTCAACATTATTTATTTGTAGCTATGATTTTTTAAGTTGTTCATTTTGTTTTCATATATTTTGCACTTATATATGGTTTAAAATTAATATTTAAAAAATATTTTGAAATGTCAAAAATTGTCATTTCAATGCCATAAACACAACACAAACCGGGACAAAAAGTGTTTTAAAATATATACTGCAACAGAAAACAGATTTTAATATCAAGGAAATTTCATTTTAACTTATTTTTAAGCATAAAATAAAAATAAATTTGTTTGTTTGTTGTGTCAGATGTAATTTTATTTCATCTCCTGAACTTTAAAAACAGTATTCTCACTCGTGGCTACGTCACTCGTGGGAATACTGTTTTTAAAGCCCACTCGATGAAATAAAATTTCATCTAACACACAAACAAACAAACATCCTTTATATTCTCCATATTAATTCTCGTAAATTTTACTTACGAAATTGAAGTGGAATCTTATATTTCAATGAGTGCTGTAATGTATTCATAATTGACAGGTCAATAAAATAAGACTATACAAAATAAGCGATTGGCTGTGTATACAAACAAATATAATATTGTTGTTCCAACATACAATTTAGCGGGATTAAGTATGCGCAAAATCACCACAAAATCCTTTTAAAGGCGACATATGACTCATTATAAAATTTATCTATAAAATAAAAGATACCACCTTTGTTAAGCCTTTTCTCCAGAAACTAACTAAGACATAATAATTACAAAATTGCACGTATTTTAAAATTAAGGCAGTACAAAAATTTAAGAATATAAGCTTGTAATAGGTTTATCATACGTAAAACATTATCAGGATCAAAAACTCCCTTTGTAACCCAAATATCTACGACATTATGGCTCTACCTCAATCTATGAAAGTTGTTTTCTGTCTATTTTCTGTACCTCAGCTTTATATAATTGAGTGTTCAGCAAGCTAGGTATAAAGTATCCAACTTACAAATTTACAAATCCTACTTTTTAAATGGTTACAACAACATTTTATAAAATGCGTCACTTGCTGAAATGTTGAAATTAATAAAGAGCCGTTTTTCAGCACATTGTGACATTTCACATGCATGCTGCATGTAAGTTTCTTGTGTGTTGTTTTGTTTGTATTTGTTGTTTTCTGCCGAAAATAATATCTGCATAATTCATTTTTTAGATTCAATTATAACTGCATTAAGGTATACGATGGATAATCGATAATATTAAAAAGTCGTCTTAAACTAAAAAGTGTATACTTTATCTCATTCTTAACAAAAATACAGAAAACAACAAATGTTTACCATCTTGTTTAAAAATATGTGACGATTTAATTTGAAATTTAAAGTTAAAGTTATAAACAATAACAACAACAATAACAACACCATATTTTCATCGAGTCATTAAATGTCTGAAACGTGAGCTTGCTATACCATGGCAGCTCTCAAAAATTTTAGAATTCAGTCACGGTTATGAGAAAATTCTACAAGAAGATTATCACATCATTTGATATACATTAGAATTCCGGGTACCCTCCAATAAATCTCCAGGATATCTTAAAGTAACAGCAAAGTTATCTATAAAAGTATTACTTGTAATAAATCGAGTAATATTTTTTTGACCATATATAAAAGTCACGTGGGTTGGCTTCATAGTAGAGGTGTTAAGATATAATTGTAATACACCCTTTGTTAGCCATTGAAATAGTATTTTATGTATAAAGGACTTTCAAAAATGGTTATTATTCAGAGCGGGCGCTATGGTGCAGTGGTAATACTGTCTGCCTACAAATCAAGGAGTCGTGAGTTCGATCCCCCGCTACTCCACTGAACGAGACTGACAAAACCAGGACATCGACACAGAATGACGGCAACGATAGATACAAGAGAAGACCTGAACGAAACAGGAAACAAGTACCGAAAGTACAAGACCGTAGACGACGACCGATAACAGAAGGAAGAACGGAGACATGTAAGAACTGACAACAAGCGAGACGAGGACCGATAACAGAAGAACTGACAACAAGCCAACAGAGAACAGAAGAACTGACAACAAGCCAACAGAGACTGGGACCAATAACAGAAGAACAGTGACAGGGACCGATAACAGAAGAACTGAAAACAAGCCAACAGAGATGTCGACCGATAAAAGAAGAACAGAGACAGGGACGGATAACAGAAGAACTGACAATAAGCCAACAGAGACAGGGACCAATAACAGAAGAACATAGACAGGCACCGATAACAGAAGTACTAACAACAAGCGAACAGAGACGAGGACTGATAGCAGAATAACAGAGACATGGACCGATAACAGAAGAACTGACAATAAGCCAACAGAGACAGGGACCATTAACAGTGAACCTGACAACAAGACAACGGAGAAGAGGAATGATAACAGAAAAATACAGACGAGGACCTACAACAGAATAACATAGACAGAAGCACTGACAACAAGAAAACGGAGACCAGGACTGATTACAGAAGAATAGAGACGAGAACAGATAACAGAACATCTGGCAACAAAATAACTCAGACCAGGACCGATTACAGAAGAACTAACAACATGAGATCTGCGACGAGGACCGATAACAGAAGAAGAACATCTGGCAACAAAATAACTCAGACCAGGACCGATTACAGAAGAACTAACAACATGAGATCTGCGACGAGGACCGATAACAGAAGAAGAACATCTGGCAACAAAATAACTCAGACCAGGACCGATCACAGAAGAACTAACAACAAGAGATCTGCGACGAGGACCGATAACAGAAGAATGAAAGTCACGACCAATAACAGAATTACTGACAACAAAAGAACTCAGAACAGGACCGATTACAGAAGAACGAAGATCACGACGAATAACAGAAGAACTAACAGCAGAGAAATGCGATGAGAACCGATAACAGAAGAACGAAGACGACGACCGATAACAGAAAAACGAACTCCAAACCCAAGAGTACTCAGAGAGAGTGACTTTAAAATTTTTTTATTTTTTGCACGGTTTTCCCCCAACCCCCCTCACACATTTTTCGCACGCCCCCGTGCAAAAATAAAGTAAGAATCTATTTTTTAAATAGCCACCCTAAAAGCTTGCATAGAGTGGCCCGATAAAAATAAAAAAATTTAAAAAGAAATTTTTTAGTAAATTTTCTTTAATTTTTACTTTTTTACATTTCTATTACATTGGTTTTTAATTTTTTTTTTACCTAAAATGCTAAAAAATGCTTTTTTGACAAATTCCCAGCTTTTTTTTCTTTAAAAAGTTTTTTTAATATATTTCCCCCATTTTGTTTAAAAGAAATTTGCGGGGTTTTAAATGGTCCCTTTTAAATGGCCCTTTTTTAAAGGGCCCAAAAAATCCCAAATTTTTCAATTTTGGATCCACCTTTAAAACGGAAACAGCAAACCCTTAAAAAAGGTAAAATACACCAAGATATCACTTGTACTACAAAATGCCTCTAGCATCTTATAGGGAGCCAAATTCTCAAAATCAGTTCTGTCTAAAAGACAAAGGTAGAAATATTTACAATAGTTTCACTATGTTCAAGACTTCGAGCAGTGCCTGGTATTATCATCATCCCTGATGATCTGGTTACATTACTTGTTGTATACTTGTAACAGAAAAGGTAATATGATAGACTGAAAGAAAACAATAGGTTGAAATTGGGCAGCCAAAAGTGTTGATACTGGTAAGACTGTACATGTTTGCAATCGATCCTAAATCATTCTGCTGAACTTGTTAAAATGGACTTTTCAAGCTTCCATTTTTGGAACTTTTCATTATCAATCTGAAAATATTAAGGTAGAAATTTAGAAAAGTAAGTCACCTGACCAGACTGCACGGATGTTAAGCCTGATTGGCTCTATACTGGGTAATTTATTTCGGTTCCAGCAGATTTAAGGTGCGGTGTTGTTTACTATTGTCATATTTACACAATATCTTTTTATCAAACATGTCGGGTTGGAAATCCTTGTTTGCTGCCTGTGTGGGTTCAAGTCCCATCAGGGTCAAGTCATCACTGCAGGAATCTGTCGTCACTGGTGCCGGTTATACGGTGTGAATATGATTTACAGAAAATACACTTAGTCTAGTTTGTTTTACGGATAGTGTTGCTCATTTGGGCTATAGATTTGCTTGATTTTGCATCTCATAAGCACAATTAGTGCAAAATTCTTACATTTGATTATCCCCGTGTTTTTGTGTTATTTGTTTAAGAACTTAATTTCAGTTGATAAACATTTTGTTTCTTCGTTGATTAATAAATAAACGCGAATTTCACCATATTTTTTTTCTACATAAGAGGTCGAGTCCCTCTCGAAGTTGATGGGAATCATACGCATTAAAATCTTCATGTATTTCATTTGTTAAAGTAAGTAAATCTGGTGTCATATATTATGCTGAAGAAACCCTACCAATATTTACATTTATCATTTAAAAAAAACGTTTAAAAAGGGCGACAATCAAAGCTAGTGGAGTCCGTTTAATGACTGCAGAGTTGTTTTTCTTGACGTTCAAAGTCGCCTCTGTGCCACCGTACATACCATAGCTTAAAATATGCTATAAAAATCACAAAAACGCATCGGTTTTAGTATGTGGTGGCGTCCGGCAAATCGTGCCGCCGTTTTAACGTCCCGATAAAAAATGTGTTTGGTAATTTTTTATAATAAGATCAATTTGTAAAGAAAACGATTTTTATATGAACTGAGGATTTTCATGGAAAATATATTTAAAGTTTTGCCCTCATTGTTGTGGATTCCAATCAATTCTAGGACATTGGATATTTAATGAGTAAAAGGAGTAACTTCTTGGACGCCTTAATATATCATCAAAATATAACCTCGCCCTTAAAACAATGTTATGTATTTTAAACGAATTTTTCTTTTTTTATTATTCCTGCATTGGAAGCGTAGTCACTTATTCACTTATTAATATCATCATCATCATCATCATCATCATCATCATCATTACCATCATCATCATCATTACCATCATCATCATCATCATTACCATCATCATCATCATTACCATCATCATCATCATCATTATCATCATCATCATCATTACCATCATCATCATCATTACCATCATCATCATCATTATCATCATTACCATTATCATCATCATCATTACCATCATCATCATTACCATCATCGCCATCATCATCATCATCATTACCATCATCATCATCATAATCATCATCATCATCATCATCATCATTACCATCATCATCATCACCATCATCATCATTTCCATCATCATCATCATAATCAACATCATTATCATCATCATCATCAAAACCATCACACCATTTTCATTGCTTACATCATAATCTTCACATTTACCATCATTATCCTTATCGTCATCACGGAAATGAATTTACATGGTGGTTTTAGGTCTCATTTATAAACATTCTTCATTCATTCAATATCACACACTGTTGTAAAACAGGCGATCGTTGATTCGAGATAATGAATAAGTTCAAAACAAGGTATTTGTTATATGGTTGACTTGCAGATGAATGATAGGTAAAGTAAAAACCACAACAATTCTTTTTACATACTTTCATTTTACCATATAATCAAAAATATTTGTATCTTAATAACTCTGTCATTGAAAATAAATTTCTAATTTCTATACATTTCATGAGACATAACATTTTATCGAGACAAACAATTGTAAATAAATATATCTAACAAAACTACATAAATAAATAATATATTTTTTCTAGTAACATAAGCGGGTTCACAGAATTATGTTTATATACATACATCAAAACGAAAAAGGAACAGTGAATGTCTTATATGATCAATTAATAGTTGTTGTGTTAGCACTTCGGATTTAATCACATGTACATACGAAGTGATATATAAATTCCATATAATTCCATATATATACAAAAGTCAACATATGTAAATAAACTGCAAAGTACGGAAGTATATATTCCAATACAACGAAATATCACAGGCAGTGTCAGTCATTATGTACATGACATATACATGTTGATAAATAACGAAAGTATAAAATCAAAGCACATTATGATGATATATAACATCCTTTTTTCAGCTTCAAAGACTGAAAATAGTTATAACATTTTTCTCCTTAATTCATAAAAGAAAATTCGCGAGAAGTTTCACTGCAACTGGAAGAAGTTACAACAAATTCCTTAAACGACTTTGAACAATTTAGCACATGTGTCTCAAATGCTGCAATGCAATTTCGATTAGGCCTATAATGTGATGGTTTCATTAAACAAATACGAGGATCTGGTCAATTGACATATAGGTTTTATTTAAATAGAGCTTTAATTATCTTTTCCTTTAAGACAGATCGGTTTCACTAGCATCATTTTACTTTTCATAGAAATAGGTTATGAAATCTTATCAAATATCAGTTCTTCAAAACTCTAAATTTCGTTCATCTCTTATTTAATGCCAAATTCATAAACATAAATTGCTTTTTAGTCCATGTCCGAATCTTCGTCATCCGTTTTACCGACAGAGAGCTGGTACTTCATCTGGGCACGTTTAAAAATGTCCATTTCATCATCGTCATCATCATCGTCATCAGTAATGTTAGAATCAAGTAATGATCGGTCCTCAGTTCTCCCTACTTTCGGGCTTGGTTGCCTGAGATATTTCTCAACCAAGTCTTTCCATTGGTTGGCACCTGCGGGTTTAGGAGTGATCACTCTTTCTGTAGTGTACTCATTCACATCTTCAGATCTTTCCACAGTTCGAGACGGGGATCTAGCAGTGATTTTCCATTTACCATCCTGTTTATTTATATCAGGAAATCTAGACTTTGATTTCTTTCTCTCACTGGATCTTGATCTTTTTCTACCGCCTTTAGATGCTTTTCGACCACCGGATGTTGACCTTCGCCTCCTGCCATTCGAGCCTCTTTCCTTTGATCCAGAGCGGCGTGATGGTCTTTTTCCGTCATGTCCCATCTTTTCATATTCATCCATATTCATTTTGATATCACCTGTTCCATTCATACTTTGTTTACGTTGAGGTGTCCGTGATCGCGACCGCCTACCAGCTGGTGTCTTTTTCGTCTTGGATGACTCTTTCTTGTGTATTTCTCCCCCGTGTTTTGGATTTTCTTTTACATCTTTACTTTCCGGTGAATGATTAGAAGATGGTTTATTTCGTGATCGTGCGTCGTTATTTGAACGATTTGAATTATCGTCACTACGTCTTCTGTCAGTTATATCAGGCTTGTGCACTTGTTTATTTTTAGATACTGAAGTTTTGTGTGTATCAATAACGTTCTCAGTGACATCTTCTGATACATTCACTGATTTAGTAACAACTTTTTTAGGAGAAGAATTGTCATTATTTGTTTGCTTACTATCTGTAGACACATTGTCATTCCTTTGAATATTGTTAGTTACTGTTTTAACAGTCACATCACCATTCAATACAGATGTCTTTTCAGAAATACTTGTTTTCCTATCTGTGGTTTTGTTTTGTCTATTTACATCTTTCTCAATGTTGTTTGCAGGTTGGCGTTGCTTTTCAATTGCAGGCGAAACGCGCCCATTATTTGTTGCTATGCCAACGACACTTGTTCTTCCGCTGACATGTTTTTGATTCTGAGTGGAAATAATAGAATTTCGACGACTTCCTTCTTTGAATCCATTCAATGGCTGTGGCTGTAAAGAAGAAATAGAATTACGACGACTGTCAAGCCTAACATTTTGTTTTGAGCCTGGAATAGAAGTTTTTTGTTGAGTATTTGAAGAACTGCCATTTACTGTTTCCGTAACAGTTTCAGTTACAAAAACCGTCTCAGTGCGAACATTGGTTTTGTCATCATTTTCTTTCTTTCCCTGTGATTTGATTTCATTTATTGGATTAAGACTTACTCTTGAGGGAGCTCGTGAGGGGGGCTTTATTGGTTTAATCTCAGTTGTAAATAAACTTGACCTCGAGTGGGCCCTTGGCGGACGACGTTGTTCATCCGACGTAGACTGTTCCTGTTTATTTCTAAAACTAATGCGCGATGGTGTCCGACTTGCAGGTTTTTCAAGGCTCTTGGGAGAATGTCCATTTTGTAATTTTATATCCGTGTGATTAGAGAGGCGACTAGGTGCATCTTTTTGTGAATTCCTATTATCTATGTGGTCACGAGCGGTTTCAATTGCCATTTGAGTTTCCATATTGTCCAGGAACACATTTCCTTCTTTAATTTTCCATTCTTTCTTTTCATCTGTATCGTTTGTGTCCGCTGTCGTGGTTTCTGTTTTTACTGTAGAAACCTGAGTTGTTGTTACAGTTGTTGTCGTTTTGACTGGACTAGCATCTGTCGTAAATGGCTTATCTGCGGTTTTAACTATTGTAGGTTCCTTCTCTGGACTTTTGTCTCTTGATTGTTTCTCGTTTGGCTCAGGTTTGCTTGAAACTTCCACATTTTGTAATTCAGATTGTGGTTTCTTTAATTTATCGTTCTTATTTAAAAAGTTACTGTCTTTCAATAAATCAGCTTTCATTGAAGTGAAGTTACTAGCTTTATATCTATTAACCGGAGCCTCTGATTTTCGTCTTTGGTTTAAAAGATCTTTCATAGTTCGTGGAATTGGTTTGGAGCGTGTTGACTGGGAAGCCTGTGAAGTTTTTGACTGGGATGATTTGTACGATTTGTCATCTCGAATATGTCTGCCGTTTCGTGAACGACTGTGTTGAGGTCTTTCAGCTCGGCTCCGTCGTGCCGGTGGCTGCGATTTTCTTGGCGTGACTTCCAAGTCCGTGTCATCATCTAGGAGTAAACCGTAAAATCTACTTTAGTTAGGAATCAAAACAAAATAAAATATGATGAAGATCGACATAATTGCACGAACACTTCTATAGTTGAAAAACTCTTTATGAATACAAATGTCAAAACATAAGATCCGTGTGTTTTATAATAAGTATTTCTTTCACATGTATATTTTCTAATCATAAGAATATTTTGACCTTTATGAGTTCCTGAAATATAAAACTTTAAACTTCAATCTTTCAAGCCGGGGATATGCCAATTTAATTTCTCTTTTAATGAATATAATTATATCAGTCGCATTTGAATAAGAACATAAAGACACGGTGTTGTGTATTGACGATTTACCTGATTGGTCTAGAATGCGTCTTGCCTCTTCCATAAGATCCTGTACATTTTGTCTCTTCTTAGTTGGCTTACCTGAAAATGTTGAAATAAATCTGTATGGTATATCCAAAAGAACTAATTATGATTTGAAGTAGAAAATGACTACAAAAGTGTCGTTAAACATTTGAAATTGACCAGTACTTTTATATAACTTATTTATATCCTGATGTAAAAATATATATATATTATATATATCTAGAGTCAAAATTTTACTATATCAATACATGAAATATCTAGTTTATATTTTATTGTACAAATGTACTAAATGTATATTTTACTAGTTTTTACCCCTAAAATATTTATGTATGTATATAAAAAATGCGCTTGATCTAGAATTAAAAATAAAATATTATTAAAAAGAAATATGAAGAGCTTGTATAGTGCCACCAATCTATGGTACTGTTACCGGCTACTTTTCTTACTAGAAGGCAATCATGGCCCTTGGTCGCCCGTCTGAGATACATTGTTAAAAAAATATGCCAAAAAGATGCATACAAGATGAGTATTTATTTAACTATGTGACTCTAAAAAGGTTGACGACAACAAAATTTAATTAAATATCCTAGCTTTAGGCAGTGTATATTTTCTGGGGAGAAGATTTACATATATTTTAACAAACATAACCCCGGGCGAAACATATTTTGACTTTGACTCAGAGTAGCATTGCTGTTACTCTTGTTGTCGCCTACGTTTTCGCCTATGGTTTATCAACTAATAGTGACTACGGTCAAATTTTATAATAGCTTAAATGCTTATAGATTTATGTTGATTCATTATGAACTACAAGGCATACCCGACACAAGAAAGTGTGTGCATTTTTATTTGTATATTAGGAGCAGATTTTTTTGTTTTACAATAAAGATTTAATTCATTTTTCCAAATTATTTTATCTCCTGTGACTGACATAGGTATCACACAAGAAGCATGTGTAAAACATTTTTTGAGGGACATGTGGCATTCTCAAGATTGGTCAAAATTCCCCTTGTCAAGTTGTGATTTGGGAGATGAAGGAAATAAACCATTCCCCCAATGACAAAAACGACAAACGACGCATCATTCATCACAAAAAAGTTCCCCTCCCATGTGAGCTAAAACGATTCATAGGATAAAAAGGGGAAAGAAGTATTAAAGGTAGATAATAAGAAAGAATAACTATTTTTTTAAACTTTGTCAGAAGTTCTCTCCCTTGAATTGTAATCTCCACTAAACTGTGTGACAATTATTTTACCCTGAAGCAATTTAGAAATTGCTCCCTAATTAACTATAAAGAAGTAAAATGTTAGTACGCCATCAAGTTTATCGTTTAAATATTGGTCAGCTAATACTAGAATTAATATTACTCTCGAGTCATTTATAAATCAATACATACTAATAATCTCAAGTTTAGTAAAACTCCAAAAACACAAAGCAGAAAGATAAAACAATCAACTCAACTTGATAGATTTTGAACTTTAAAAAAATGTATCTACACGATGCTTAAAGATCCTGCAACACAATTTTTATGGTTTTAAATCATAAATATGATGCTCAAATTGAGATTGATCAATATTGTAGGTTCCAAAAATCATTATTTATAAAGATATTGCCGAATGTAATTTCATGTAAATAAAGGGAAGTAATAAAAAAATTATTTTCTATAAAGTTTAAGACAAATTTTACAATAAGAAATGAATGCATATGTTTTAATGATTACATATAATATGCACAAATATTTGCAGTACATATTTTACAAATTCTTCGATGTTTGAAAATTTGCATAATTATGAACATATATATAATTTCACTTAATGTCGTTTACCACTTTGAGATCTGTAATAGGTCAATTAATTATGTTTTTCACTCGATCAAGTTTAATAAGGATGAATATGGAAATATTTTCTATTGTAATCTTATGGTGGCACTTAGGTGACAAGTGTGCGTTTTATATATCTCGTGCGCACGAGATACTATGTCGTGGCCACGAGTAACTTAGTCGTGCACACAAATTAATTAAGTGGTGCGCACGAAATTATTTTCTAATCAATATACTTGCAGTATTCCAAATTAATTCTAATAGATTTACTTTGGTAAATTGGCTAATTAAATCAGTCTAGTAAATCGACAGTTTTATTAAAAACACTAATTGCTTAGTGTTTAATTAGTAAGCATAAACTACATTAAATTGGTCGACCAACTAAGTTGACCAACTTTATTTTGTATGTATTAATGCTTAGTAAGAAATACTAACCGATACCTAAAATTCCATAAAAACGTCAGTTAAATTATTCAAACAGGCCAGTAAAAATTAGCGGTTAGTTCAAATGTAAGCTCCACCAAGATCTAGCTAGAGTTAAGGTAAATCTCGATAACATAAGAGTCTTCTTGTTCTTATTTCATGGCTATTATTGTTAATGTATTAATACAAGTCACAAAATCTTCTTTAATAGCATCACATCGACATAAAAGCAAAGTAACATATAAAAACGTTTGCCTCAATAGTACGTGGTATTTAGGCATTTTATCTTGATATTTCTATGTTATCCTGTACCACACAAAATATCTTATTAAGAAGGCCATCTTTCCATTTCGATAGAAACTATTTTTGATTCTGATGGAAATTTTCAAAATACAAAAATGTAAATGAGCCGCGTCACGACAAAACCAACGAAATGGGTTTGCGACCAGCATGGATCCAGACCAGCCTGCGCATCCGCGCAGTCTGATCAGGATCCATGCTGTTCGCTATCAGTTTCACTACTTGCTATAGGGTTTGTAAGCGAACAGCATGGATCCTGATCAGACTGCGCGAATGCGCAGGCTGGTCTGGGTCCATGCTGGTCGCAAACCCATTACGTTGGTTTTGTCGTGACGCGGCTCAAACAATAATTGAAAAACGAAGAGTACAGACTATGATCAAACGCTCCGGACATGCCGGTTGAATCAGATCTTGGTCTGCACTGGTCGCTAAGGTATATCGACATGCTAAGTGTTAATAGCTCTACTCACATAACCAAAGTCCAAAGAGAGGCACAATAAGAAAGAAAATATGAAAATATTAGTCAAACAAACCTGGCGTAGTAACCTCCATATCTGATATATATATATAATTAAATAATTATATAATAAATATATATTGCTTACTTTTCTAGAAAAAACAAAATGACGTGTGTTTGTTATATTACGTAATAAAATACCATACAATATAAATTTCTTTTAATACATAATGATAATAATAACAATAGCATGCGTTGTTTTTTGTATAGCGCCTTGTTGAACCCTAATTTAAAAAATGTCCGGTTCAATACAGCTTTATGTGACTGCAATAAAGCGCAGACTGGCTTGGTCATTTACTGTTGGCAAAGTGTAATCACTTCCGCTTGCAGCAGGTTACAGGTTAAATTGCCAAAAAAAAGGGTTTTAAAAAGTTCATTGAATAACTTGACTCTTTTTCATATTTAAAAGCGAGAACTGATATTCAAAATGAATAAAGGACAATACGATAATATTTACCGTTCTCATCTTCGGTGTCTAGATACACAGTGTCGAAACCTTCAAACTTCAAAGGTTTACCCCCTACTTTTGGAACTGGACCAGCGTTGTATTTAAATATGGTTGCGTATTTCTTTTGATTAGTTTTTTGCATGCGTCTTGGGGTAACAACAAATCGGGCTTTCTTTGAATTCGCTTTTTGAACAGCGTAAGGGTTCCTACTACGGCCATCATGAAGGTGATTTGGTAACCCATATTCCTCTCGATTACTAAGTTCTGCTTCAACAACTTTTGACGTCACGTATTGCGTCATAAACCGTCTCCATGCATCGTCCTCGAATTTACGTCTTACGCGTCTCAGCTGCTCTCTTTGTCTATATTTGGCTTCTAACTGTCTTCGTTCACGTTCCGCGAGCATCTCGTAACGATGCTGCATATCTTCAATTTGAATTTGGGCAAGTTTTTCGTAGAATTGTTTTTCACGAGCGTCTCGTGGCGAACTGTCATACACTTTATTGATATGTCTATAAACCTTTCCTTGCAACTGACTTAACATAAAACTTTTTCTTTTCGCCGGCGGAACGGTAGTTACTTTTTTATACACACTGTATCTCTTTGATTTTGGACGTTTTCCGGACTTTAATCGCCCAGATTGCCAGTTTACGGTGTCAATGCCTGTATATGCATGGTGAATCATCTTTTGCTCTGTGACCTTTGGATGAAAGGTCAGTTCTCTAATTTGGTCAGGTTTCATGTGTAATGTTTCCTGAAAATAATTTATCTTTTCTTCGTCCGTCATATCTTTAAAGTCTTTATGGTGCTTAATTTGGTTATGACTAAATTCATATTCATGCATGAACGGTTCGCCGTCATCATCACCACTTTGATTCATTCTACGGACATATTTTGGATCAACTATAGTTACTTCACGACGCTTTTTGTCACTATTTGCTATTGAGGAATTTTGAGAGAACTCGACAGTGGTTCTTGACTTTACGGGGCCTGAAGGCTGACTACTTTGGGTGTTTTTTGTTTTAATTGTAACCCAAGATTTATCAGTTTTGGAACTTTTTTCTGACGGAACTCGAGGAGAATTTTCAACAACGTTCTGACCGCCCAAGGCTTTTTGAGTCTCTGATGCATAGTAATTAAAATTCGGATCATTCTTGGACGCTCCGGTGACTGATGGCTTTGCGTCATTGGCCGGCTTCGGACTCGGGTATGCCGGTCCATGATCATCCGCCGGTAGTTTATGTTTTCCGTCTCTGAAAAAAAGCATCATTTATATAAGCTTTCGAGTTTATATTGAGTATGTGCCTTATTTCAGTGACACTTATATGCTCTTTTATAAATCATTTATCAATATACATAAACACTGGCACGAATAGCCTTAACAAATCCTATGTCGTAAATCGATATCAATATTTTTTAATTTCCGAAAAAAGAAAGACTTTATTTAAAATATTCGGAATGTTATGGTAACTTTTGGTTCGAAATGAAAACATACAAAACAAGTGTAAAAAGGTTACCTTATTGACCAAATAGACAAAAAAATACAATAAACTCGCATGACAATAATTGTGTGGAAGTCACAAAAAAAATCACAATATGTTTCCCCAAACAATGGAATTTTTTGATAAATGAAACAATTAATGAATCTACCAAGTATAATTAAAAATAATGAATTAAGTATTTGCATCACTCATTACTCTAAAATAAAAAGCTACTCAAAGTTAATCACTTGTCAGAGTTACGAGTAAATATGTCACGGACCGATTGTCACGGTAACACGTGTCTGAAATACTCGACCATCAATGTCACGTTAACTACTGTGATACATGTGCTGTTGTCACAGAAACGAATAATGTGTCACAAAGAAGGATATAAAAATGTACGGAAAAAGAAGGAATATTAACGTTAAGACTGATTCACGAATAATAAATACATTATATGGGATTATATAGTAGTCGGTCAAGTGTGGTAAATGTTATTGACTTATTCCGGAATTATGAATAGTTATGAATGATCGATATTTTGCTTTCCATTTTCCGATCGATTTCGTGATTAAAATTTATCGGCCAATTGCGTGATTACAATTTGTCGATCGATTTCGTCATAACAAATTGTTGATAATTTCGTGATTTTGTGGGACATATTCGGTCATTTGTGTTACTATTGTAACATATTCCATCCGTGATATTATGGCGGTACAGCATCGGACGACTTTCATTAATTTTACTCATCATTTCTAGCTCTACAAAATTGTTTGACGAAAATAGAAGTGTGAAATCTTACTTTAATTTTGTTGGACTTCCTTCAGAACGATTCTGACTTGTTGGTACTGTGTTCTTAGTACTCCTGCAAAATAATGAATCTTTATGAAATTGTGAATATGATAAGACTGCCTCGGAAATAAAATAAAATAAATTCATTGTATTGGTGAACCTTCTCGGAAAGTTGTGGCTATATTTTTATATATTATGAAGAACCGATATTTCCAGCATATATGCTAAAGTATCAATTTTTTATAAATAATTTTTAATTCAATGATCAAGATCTCTTTAAAATTGTAGACACGTTCCATATTATACAATCGTGTCGCCGATAATTCCTACTGGATAACGATTTAAATAATAATATGAGTTGTTTCCCTTTACATAAAGTTAAGTTGAAAATATTTAAATGCATGAAAAGATGCTCATATTTTTCGTTGTCTACATGTAAAAGGATATGCCCTTCATACATACAGTACACTCTCTACAGCGTGACCTTCTATAGAGCAAAATATTCTTTCATAAATACAGTTTTATTTTAAGACATCACAATAAATTAATAAACACTGTAGAGCAAGACCTCTCTCAGAAGCAACCGAAATCTTTATTATCTAAATGGCGTTGCTCTACTGTTGTACTATATATAAGCTTAATAAAAAAATTCATTTTACATGGACTTCAGAATATACCGGCAATAATTGATAAATGCATAACATTTACAGCATTTATTTCAGTTCAGTTGAAGAAATACTTTTAGTGGCATGCCTCCAGACGAACGAAAATATTTCAAGAAAATCAAACTTCATGAAAAAATAACTTTTAAGAAAAGTAAAGCTATTCAAGATTCAAATTATAATTTACATGTTATGTTCGATTAATACTAGTAACTGATTTTGCAGTAATTGTGTACCATATTTCTACTGCGTTACTAACGCAGTTAGGTGTATTTTTACATATTTGGACTTCTTTTTTGTAGTTTAAGTGGATTGTAAGTGCTGCTTATAATGTGTAAATTATATTTTCTTTGTTTCTTTCACAATATTTTATCATAAAATTCATTTTCAAAATTTTTCATGAAATTAAGCATGAATCTGGCGTGCTGCTTTAAAGATGTGAAGATCTGGCTTTAATATATGAGCCGCGTCACGACAAAACCAACATAGTGCGTTTGCGACCAGCATTGATCCAGACTAGCCTGTGCATCTGCACAGTCTGATAAGGATCCATGCTGTTCGCTTACCAACCCTATTACAAGTAGAGAAACTGAAAGCGAACAGCATGGATCCTGGTCAGACTGCGCGGATGCGCAGGCTGGTCTTGATCCATGCTGGTCGCAAACCCATTACTGACCTGACAGTATCTTCATCTTTGGTCGTACGTCCGGCAACACCTGAAAATCGAACACTCATTGATTCAATCTCTTCTTCAATTTTAATAACATCATTAAATATTTCCATCGACATATTGGACATCCGGCCAGCACTCATCGTATGGTGTAATCCTCCGAACGGTTTTCTAAATCTGACTTTATTTACGTTATATCCAACCCTTCTACCGGAATCGGTGCCGTGCTTGTTACTTTTATCCATTTTAATTAGTAAAATAGTATTTTTATCAAGTTTTTTTTTCACTTAGTAAACTAACAACTTGATTAGCGTTTTAAAGCGTCCGAATTAAAAAGTGGCGCTGATACACTGTGGAAATAATTCTTTTAATCAAGTAGTCAAATTAAAAATTTCATATACGTTTTACAAATAAGGAATAATCACTATTCACTGTTAAGCCACTATATATTTCTTCTACAACATCTTTTTATCCAAGTTTCGTTATCCTCAATTAATTAAGTAAATAAACAAACAAACTAATTTACGGGAATGTTGTATTTGAGAAAAGCCGAAAAAATCATGTTATATCCAAATGTGTACAAAATGATTTTGATTCCAGTTCACAACAGTTACTGTTATTTCGATAGAGCTTCGAATAATGTGCACAAATGATAATAAAATTGTTTACTCTAGTATTTTTTAATATTTCAAAATGATATCAAACATCCGAATCAGTCATGCGAACGACGTGTTTATTATTTATAACGCGCGACATCTATAAAACCAAAGTAAAGTTAATCGTTCATCTTAAAATAACTCCTTTGTCAACTAGGATCAAATTAGTTCATTTAAATTTAAAATAATTTAGAGGTATCTGTAAACTGATTATCATTTACACTGCTATTAATCTATAACACACAATATAATGTAAATAAACAAAAAATTGTTTGCTAAAATATTCGAAAACAAGTTAAAACTAAACTTAGAGAACTGCGTTGTATTTATAGAAATTTGAGCTCCGCTATGTGACAAAAATACGTTTTACATACTATTATTGAACTATTATCATCGGAAGACCATGGTTACAGTATAAAAGAAAATTACACTTACTGGATAATTAAAATTACTAAATAATGAATATACATTGAAGAATAAAAAGGAAGGACACTTTTAAAATATCAATTATAGAGATAAAGTGTGTTTTTGCAATTACCCCAGTTCGGCTCCACTGACTGTCAGTTAAGAAAAACATGAACAGACGCTCAATGAAAAGAGAGGGACATTCCATTAGAAAGTATCTGTTTGTGTTTGTTTGTTGTTTGTTTAAATGATTGATGTATTGATTGATTGATTGATGTATTGATTGATTGATGTATTGATTGATCGATGTATTGATTGATGTATTGATCGATTGATGTATTGATTGATTGATGTATTGATTGATTGATTGACTGACTGACTGACTTGGCTGACTGACTTGGCTGACTGACGGACGGACTGGCGGACTGAATGACGGACGGACTAGCGGACTGACTGACGGACGGACTGACTGGCGGACTGACTGGCGGACTGACAGACTGACGGACTGACTGGCGGACTGACTGGCGAACTGACAGACTGACGGACTGACTGGCGGACTGACAGACTGACGGACAGACTGTCGGACTGACTGGCGGACTGACAGACTGACGGACTGACTGGCGGACTGACTGACTGACTTCAAGTCACATCGACACTGTTAAAGTCATACGGTGACTTTCCATGCTTCACTGGCGGAGGATGACCTCAGGTACCCTTCAGGTTTTCCCGTGCATTATTTCAGGCATGAGCGGGAACCTGAGTAAAACCATCCACTATCTGTGAGCTAGACAGATAACTTCCTCACATGAAAATATCAAAAGTCCCTATCGGATTTCGAAACCACAGTGGTGAGGGACAAATGATTTGAAATCTGCGATCTTAAAGTGGATTGGTCTACAATGCATGCACACATTTTTCATAAGAACGACACATATTTATATAGAACAATAGAAAAATATTATTTGGATATTCTTTTGAAATCTTGAAAAAGAAATAAAGATATGTTTTAAGTGGTTAAATTTGAACATTTATATGACGAATAATAAAAGTTTGTTCTAGAACAAATTTATCAACTGCTATATAAAGATATTTATGTCATATCGGATCACAACTTACCATCAACATCTATAAATAATTATTTCGTTGTGGTTTAAGGTATGGTGCTCATATCAAAATAACTATATATATATGAGCCGCGTCACGACAAAACCAACATAGTGCGTTTGCGACCAGCATGGATCCAGACCAGCCTGCGCATCCACGCAGTCTAATCAGGATCCATGCTGTTCGCTTACCAACCCTATAACAAGTAGAGAAACTGATAGCGAACAGCATGGATCCGGATCAGACTGCGCTAGTCGCAAACCCATTATTTTGGTTTTGTTGTGACGCGGCTCAAATGTTATTATAGATACTCTATTACGGACTAATTCACTTTACTACTCGGTCACGGAGGTACTCATTAAAAAGTGTGAGGTTTAAAACGTATGAAGATGAAGTATATGCTTAATGAAGTACCATTCGCCCTATATGGTACAAAAAGCAACTTTCGTTGTCGAGTACGAATTCTGGACATGTCACCAGTCATGCCCTTAAATAGTTAATTTTGAAGAATAAATTGGTGATAATTTACCGTCGTTCAATTTCCACGGAGTAATAGTTTGAGCAAAAAGTATGCCACTGTACGGCGGCCAATGAGAACCTTAATGTACAATAACCTGAGACAATATGAGAAGGAAGTAGACTTGAAAAGGGCTGTTATCCCAGCAAAGGATCTGCCTTTCAAGTCGTCATTCTGTAAGATTACTTAATAATCTTATAACAAAACAGAAGTATCTAAATTCATTACCTGTTACTTTTGTCTCCGAACGACGAGTATCCTTCTGTTTTTCAATGTCTGTCTTCACCGCAGATTCCGCCGGTTTATTTTCTGGCACTACTTTTCTCGGACTGATAATAGGGTCCTTAGGTTTTGTTGGCGACACTGTTGGTTCCGTTGATTTTGCCGGCGAAACGGATGTCGTATTAGATTTACTGGTACCAGGCTGGGAAGGGTTTGATGCGCTTGCTTTACTATCATTTGGTACCAGAGTGTTTATTTTCGGCATTGGTCCGTCCATTTTACCCTGGTCTTTAGATGGAGCTGAGATCACTGGACGCTCTTCAGTTTCTGAAACTGCAACATTGCAAAAAAATTCAATCATTAATCTTGTTTTAAACTATCAATGGGACTGTCTACGAGTACATATATAAACTTGACATGCTAGAGTTTGAGATAATACTGTGAATTCACTTAATTTCTTGGGTTTGAGATTTCGTGACTTGGATTCAAAAGGCATTTTTTTTTGTTTCTTAAATTCTTGTCTATGTTTGAAAAAATGTAAAATGCAAATAAAGAAATGCTTACAGCGGCCGAAATGAAATTTCTTTCGACCTAAAAGGTCAACCGACGAAAACTACAAAAATGAGTGACCAGTGGAAAAAAAGCCTATACGGCTATATCACATTCTTTTGTATATAAATCTACAAAAAGTCTTTTTTCATCATATTTTACATTTAACCAAATCAACCCCATAAAAATAAAGAAGGAAGTTAAACAAAAGCTATTATCACTAGAATAATATAACTAAATAGCTCCTTTGGTCCAGTTCTTTTACTTTGGGCTCATTTACTTAATTGAATTTCATATTAGTAACGAAATCTAATAACAGAGTTGGTGATATAACGAAGACTAGACCTATTAATGTAAAGCCCCCTTTTACTATCTTAATAGTTTTAAAATGTTGATAAATGAATAAACCGTACTTAGAATACTAAATTT
The DNA here is from genome assembly GCF_026571515.1 of Ruditapes philippinarum. Taxonomy (NCBI): domain Eukaryota; kingdom Metazoa; phylum Mollusca; class Bivalvia; order Venerida; family Veneridae; genus Ruditapes; species Ruditapes philippinarum. The sequence goes on along the minus strand of NW_026865416.1, from coordinate 6,246 downwards.
TTACACTGACGCCTTCTGAATTATAAAGTAAATCAAAATTATATGAGCCGCGTCACGACAAAACCAAAATAATGGGGATCCGCGCAGTCTGATCAGGATCCATGCTATTCGCTTACAAACCCTATTACAAGTAGAGAAACTGATAGCGAACAGCATGGGTCCTGATCAAACCCATTATGTTGGTTTTGTCATGACGCGGCTCATATATACTGGTATTCTAGCATTTTTATCTGAAATCTGAAAATATTTCCATGGGGGGGGGGGGGGAATAGAAAAAGAATATTTTGATATCAGTGACTGGTTATGTGAAAATGAACAATTAGAACAATTCTAAAATGAGGAATTAGAGCCCAAAACCTCCTCTAAATACAAAAATGTGACAACTTTACTTTCATATAAATAAACCCGTATCCAGTCAAATTGTATCATAATGTGCAAAGATACTTCACCACTTGGCACAAATGTTCACTAAGACAAAAGACACATTTTAGGCATGGGACCTATTTCATATTATGCCAAGATGATTGCCTCCTCCGTAGATTTTGAAATTTGGAAACTGAATAAGTATTTACACAAAATATGCTTGCAAAACAAGCTTCGAAGGTTTACAAATATAAAGTGCATAATCGAATAAGTAGATATTTGTGAGTCTATACACCTATATTTGAAGTCTATGATTTAATATTCAATTTAGTACTCTTTAACCCTTAACCTGCTGAAACAGAAGGGTATAATCCTCGGCCACTAATATAAAGACCGGCTAGCTTGCAGAGTATGTCAGTTGGCTCACCGACTTGATGTCCCCAAATTCTATAAATGGAAACTCCCCCCCCCCCCCCGAAAAAAAAGAAAGCTGGAAAAGTCCATTTGTGAATTTCAGAAGGGTAAGGCGCAGTGATTTTGAATACGTTAACTGACATTTGATTTCAAACACGTGCGTGTATCTTTAAACCATTTCTTTATTTCCCTGTCTATAAGTCACTTAAAGTCTCTATTAAAGTTCTTCCTGGTAGATTTAACGTTAAGAAAGAATGAAATTATTTTCTGTTTATTCAAATCATTTTCTATTGAATATTTGCCCTTCTTTATTCTTGTAATTATTTTTTGTATTTCGTAAAACTATTTGCGCTCGTCAACGCGCTATTTACATTTTATCAAGTGCTATTTATACCTTACAATTTCCCCCTATGAATTATTGACTTTGTGTAGAAAATTAAAGTATAATTACATTTCTTGTCGATCACAGAAGATATAATGATAAAGAACACGGTTATTTTTGTGACAAATTTAAAGAAGTTTAATCTATATTTTAAAGTGTATACATATCACGTTAAGGTCGTCAAAAGTCAGAAATGCGGTAACAATAATAAAGTCAGCGCTGAATAGAAAGACTCCGTGGTATAGTAAATTACATATTATTAAACAGAAGTACAAAAGCGAAGAATGAAAGTCTTTGACTCGTGCTGAAATAATCTTTAACAATTTATTAAATTTTCAAAGTTATATAATGAATTCAGTTCCTAATACATGTGTAATTATAAGCAGTGTTGAACTGCAATTTTAACATATATACGGGATTCGTTACACGAATTAAAAGTCCGCGCGAATTCTTAACATTGATACTAATATGTATGAAAACGTTAGAAATTGCGGCTGAAAACTGTTCGTATTCCCTTTGGTTATAACCACTTTCTTTTTTAATCATATGATTTTTTGTTCTGCCAACTTAATCCCCCACCCCCTTCATGCTAATGTTAACAATTTATAATCACATTATGCGCGTCAAAGTAAAAGTCCTTGAGTTAGAAACACCGTTTTATCTTTGCAGTTAATACCCAAAAAAATCTAAGTTTGAACTGCACATGTTGCCATTTATTTAGTGGATCTGCTTTGTCACAGTTTTATGAAGTACTGTTGGGGACATTTCAAATTCATGAATCCCTTGAAATCGTGAATATGTGAAGTTGAAATCGTAAATTCGTGAAGTTGAAATCACGAGTTCACGAACTTTATTCGTGAAGTTGAAATCGTAAATTCGTGAAGTTGAAATCACGAGTTCATGAACTGAATTCGTGAAGTTGAATTCGTAAATTTGTGAAGTTGAAATCGTGAGTTCGTGAAGTTAAAATAGTGAATTTACGAAGATGATTTTGGGAATTTACGAAGATGATTTTGGGATTTCACGAAGTTGAAAAACTGGTTTTTCGTATATAAAACATTGAATGAACAGTACATCTGTCTAGCTGTTTGTAAAATTTTCCATGCAACATAAAGATATTGACCAGTTACAGACAGACGGACGGGCGAACGGACATGAAAATAACGAGCGCATCATTGATGGTCTTTTATTAAACAGGTGCTAAAATAAACAGATATAAAAAGATTGCATGTTTAAGGACATCATGACGTATTGTGACCTTATACCATAGTGGCCCCTTACACCGTATAATTTTTTTATAAACTTACACTGAGAAGAGAAACATCTTCATGAATTTTGTATCAGAGTTGAAAGATTATAAGATTGACATTATATTGAATGGTGATTAATATAGCTTATTATTATCAGTGACCTTTGATCCAAACATTAGTCAATATAATGATTCATTCTGTGTAATACCACAGGGATCTATATATCATAGCAAAACAAACAAATAAACAAACAAGCAGACAAAAAGACCCCCTACAGACCTTCCTCAGTTACTTGTATATCTGAGTTGCCTTGACTGCGGTTAGAAATAATTTTAACTTTCATTCGATGATTTAGAGCTATTTCCATGTTTTTCTATTTATTGATTGACATGGGAATTAATCGTCTTGATTCGTGAGTGTGTGTCAGGGGGCGGGGCCGGTGGCACAGAACGGCTTTTCTTTTAAAAAAAAGTGTGACACATTTATATGTATGTATGTACGCAATTTGTACGCATTTTCTTCTCGCGCGTATGTCTGTACAGCCCTACTTCAAGGTTTCATTCTCATATCGTGGCTGTTTATCCATTCAGTTATATTAAGGTACATTTCACTTTAGAGCAAATACTTTTACATATCTATTTGTAAGCCGGGTTTAACTGTGACAGACCAGTAGAATTTAGTAGTAAATTCCACATACTTAACTTTAATACAGAAAGAAAACTACACCCGTGTTATAATCCAAATACCAATAAAAAATAATGAAATGCCAGTGTCTAATGCAGGTATTCTAAAAATGTCTTAAAATTACCTCTTTTTCTCCGCCTTCCTGTAAAAATTGTCACGGCCTAAATTAGAATTGTAATGCAAAATTTACATGTGGGAACGAGATAGCTATGTCGCGGGAACGAGATAGCTATGTCGCGGGAACAAGATATTATCTCGTTCCTACGACACAGCAAGCTCGTTCCTTTTAAAACGGGACGGATGTTGTTTCAAATAACATGCTACTGTGAATTTAAATTATATCACGTGAATGAAATTCCGTGGTTTTTGTCAAAAATACACATTATGTGGACTACGCTTAATACATACATTTGTGGAATGACCTGTGCACGAAAAATACGAAAATGATTGTCCTGGGAATAAAAATGATTTTGTTGTACTCTTTTTCATGATACAATTAAATTAATACTTTCAATATAGTTGTATTGTTTTAGCCCTTAGTTCGATTTGTAATGAAACCTTAGAGCTTTCTTATCACCCCTCCAGTCTGCTTCCTGCAAATGACAGGTGCTGATACAAAATGAGAGCGCAATGGTTGTTACAAAGTATATCTTGAGTCCACGATCACTGGTTTGAGAGACAACTACCTTAACAACTAGGTCATCTTTCCTCATATGCATTTGAAAATGAATATTCCTAAAAGGACATTTGAGAAAAGGATGTAAACAGGTACAAATATTCTTACCGTGAGATTCTTTCTTCGAAGGAAGTGACTGGAGTCGTCTCCCTTTATCTGCTGCTTTTGGTCGGCCATCTTGTTTATCTTGGTTCATGAACTGTGCATGTTTGGCACGCGCTGTGTCCGTCTGAAACTTCCCTCGACGAGGGTCAATTGGTTGACCTCTGAGGACCTTATCATTGTCTATTGACCTGAAAATACATGTATACTGCAAACTGTATAAATGTACAATAATAGAGAATGACGACATTGTTTTCTAGTTTTGTTGGAAATATTTTACATATGCATGTTCTATATTACTGAGACAACTTGCTATGTACAATGTTTGTTTTAAGTTTTCGACCATTCATAAAGATACAAATTATACTAGTTGACCTGTATATTCATAACAGACTTGAATTCTAAATATCGCATAATTCCAGCATAATATAGATTAAACCCGAAAAATACTACAAATCAAAATTTCTCACATTCTGCAAAATATCACTATAATTTTATCCCTAAAACCATTTTTAACCCATATTTTGTACTTTACATTTATCATTTACTATTTCTACAGTCGGCAGTATAAATCCAAAGTCAATTTGAAAGTGAAAAATGATGCGTTTTTATTGCTTTAATGAAGTGTAAATCCTAAAGCGGACTTCTATAGCAAAAATGCAAACTATTGAGATCGTCAAAACTCACAAATGCACTGGTATTCGAGCAACAATCAACTTCTTTCGTCGTATTCCCAAGAAAGACATGTCTTTCAATTATACTAATTTACATAACACTACTGTGACCGTTTGAACAATGTATTAGAAACATCCATTTCTTTTCAGTTTAATTAAAGAATCAAATAGTAAATTATTAAATACTGTTTTCGACACCATCATAACAAGGTCAAGTTCTACAAAAAGCATATCAAGTTGAATAATGTATTTGTTTAAGCTCTTTCAAATCGTTTAAATTAACTGTCAGATAAAATCGAATATTTCAAAGTTTTGGCATCGGAATTATTATTTAGTTATAATTATGATAATATTGATGCCACGCAATCATGAAAAGAACCCCGACAGGTTTGAACCACCATTTGTAATGACATTATATTATAATGCACACACCGTTTATTTATCTATAGTGAAAATAAAATCAATCAGTTAAAAACTGTTGATTTCTTAACAGTATGAATTCTTTTCGAAACTATTAAAAGCACAAACTAACTGTAAGCCTAATATATACTACAAATTTTTGCGTCAAAATAAGATCACAATAGGTACTTTACAGCTACAGACATCTTTTTCAAACTTAATTGAGACTACACGAGAAGCATTAAATCGTGGCAGATATAAAGAGAATGCAAAATATAGGGAAAATTTGACAAGTAACAAAAAAAACTTCATCATGTCCCGACATGTCTAGACACAATTTACACAAAAAGATCAGCTTTAACATGACAAGTCACCATTTACATAAAAGGATCAACTTAAACATACCAAGTCACAATTTACATAAAAAGATCAGCTTTAACATGCAAAGTCACAATTTACATAAAAGGATCAACTTTAACATTCCAAGTCACAGTTTACACAAAAAGATCAACTTTAACAAGCCAAGTCACAATTTACACAAAAGATCAACTTTTAACATGCCAAGTCACAATAAATTATTTACACAAAAAGATCAACTTTAACATGCCAAGTTCACAATTTACATAAAACAAGATCAACTTTTAACATGCCAAGTCACTATTTGCATCAATTTAATACACCCAATTCACGGTTACACTAAAAACAAACATGCCAAATCATATTTACTCATAAAGAACAGCTTTAGTAGTCACAATTCTACCACAAAAAGATCAACTTTAACATGCCAAGTCACAATTTGCACAAAAAGATCAGCTTTAACACGCCGAGTCACTATTTGCATCAAATCTAATACACCAAGTCACGGTTTACATAAAACAAACATGCTAAATCATATTTTACTCATAAAGAACAGCTTTAGTAATTCAACATGCCAAGTCGCAATTTATACAAAAGGATCAACCTTAACATGCCAACCTTTATTCTTTAAAATGCCAAGTCACAATTTACACAAAAAGAACAGCTTTGACATGCCAAGTCGCAATTTACACAAAAGATCGACATTTGGATGCCAACTCACAATTAAACAAACAAATGAAGTAAACATGTCAAGTCCCGATTTACACAAAAAGATCAACTTTAACATTGAAAAGACACAATTTACAAAAAAATAAAATCAATTTTAACATGACAAATTAAAATTTACAAAAAGAGATCAACTTAACATAACAATCTCACGATTTATATAAAAAGACCAACTTCCAAAAAACATGCCAATTCACAACTTACCACAAACAGATTCTA
>NW_026865415.1:0-5657 GCF_026571515.1 Ruditapes philippinarum | reverse complement strand
TTCACACGAAAATTTATGATAAAAGAGATGACTTTGACTTTTGTATAGTTAAATTATCCACATTTGGATGGAGACGTACCCCATGCAACATCCTAACGGGGTTATGTTTCTCAGTAATTAGATTCGCTAGAGCTTGTAACAACGTAAAGGATTTCAACGAGCGGAATATTTTTTTATTACCAGCAAGCTTCTAAAACAGGGCTACCGCTATCATAAATTACGGAAATATTTTACTAAATTTTACAATCGTAACTTTGATTTAATTTCTAATTCAATAGTGATTTAAAAACTCTTCTGCGACAAGGGATTAGCCAGCCTGGTTTTAATGGCGATGTGTTTACAAACTTCGTAAGATTTTGGGTCATGGTAATTTTTTTGCTGCTGTTTTTACTAAAATCATTAAACGTTTTATTAAAAGAGGTTATGACCCTACTATTTTTAAGACATACTGCATGTTTAGTGTTCAACCCTTTTACAGTTGGACACTACGCTTTCCTCTTTTGATTGCATCTGACGGACCAAGTGGGAGACTCTATGATGGATAGTTCGTAAAGCCCTTTGGGACTGAATCGTCTTAATGTTCGTCTTCTGCCTTGCTTCGTCGGGCCCTTGTAGGTGATTTTCTTGTTGCTCTGTCTTCCTTTAGGACCATTGAGTACTTTTGTTATGGTCATTGGGTTTACTTTTATAATGTTTCTACATGATCATTTTAGTGTTTTACTTATTTAACCTTTTGTAACCATGACAACTGTTAGAATTTCACTTGGCGGGGATTCATTTTATTTACACTGTCTCGTTTATAGGAACATGGTGGGGCTAAGAGCGAGGTTTGGTGCACCATTAACCGGTTTAAACTCCCCAGCAGTCATTATTATGCTGCTGACCGTTCCAAGGCGGCGCCCCACTGTGTTCCTCAGATGTTTGTCTATGTTGTTTCATACTGTTTTGGTGACACTTTTGCTTGTGTCCCTTGTTGTTTTCTCGTCTACGGTAAGTATCTTCCCCATTGCCTCTATTTTTTATTTCTTTGATTAACCCCCCCCCTTCCCCCGGTCTCCTGTCCCCTTCCCCTTTGTGGGCCTATTATTATTTTCTTTGAATTCCTAATCAGTTACAAATTATTTATCATTTAATGATTAACGTGTCGTTGCCCTGTCCTTTTTATGTTTGGGGTCCACCTGGGCTCCTTGCCATTGGTTCTTGTTGCTGGGTCATAAGGGGGTTGCGTTCATTGAACGCCGCCTTTCCTTGTTGATCTTGTTTTTCATATTAACAGCATAATTATATTTGTACTATATATTCATTGATATAAGCGACAGTTTAAATGACAGAGAAGAAATGTGTATGTGTAATGTCACTGTATATGTGTGGATAACTAGTTTAATGTATTTTTAGACCTTTCATATTTTGCTCAACATTTTACAAATTTATTTAGTATCTGATAAATATTTCACCTTTGCTACAGCTTCCCTCATAAACTGTTTCGATGTATCATTCCAAATAGCAGGTACAGTAAGCACCCAGCGGATATCACTGTTGCATATGTCGGGTAACTGTTGTAAGTATTTCTGTGTGAGATGATTCTTCAGATATTTTATACAATCTGAGAATACATCCATTGCCGACATTCTTCTTCCCATTTCATCTTCCAACATAAACTTCCTTCTCAGATGCTGCAGGAAAACCAACACAATTTGCTTTATTCTGAATATAGTACAACTAATTATAAAATTGTGACATACAAATGTATTTTACCATAACAATCTCGTGAATGTCTTCCTAGGGGATCAGTTATCGGCATAAAAATAAGAAAAAGAAAGTTCTGTTGAAACAATTCCTCGTTAAATTGAGTTGCTGAAATAAGAAACAAATTGATTATACATTTTAAACATATAATTACGTTTTGTTTTGCAGAAATTATTTGTGTTTGCGACCAGTATGAGGAGAAGAATAAACCACATTGCGACGTAATTAAGGAAGCACATGACAGGACATTTTGGCACGGCATAGCTGGAACAAATATTTTAGATATCAACTGTGGATATATCTCAGTGAGGATGAATACTCAAGAAAACACAAGAATAATAACTCTTTTAAGTAATCGTCTTTTGTTCATTTTTTGCGTTAATTTTTGGACAATATGTCATGAAGGATAAAATTATTTAAATGTTTACAGGAGGATAGATTACAGTCAAGTATAAAATACCGCAAACAAGAATGACAACCCTCCAGTTTTGGAGTTATTGCTCTTTTGTATTCACTATGATTTGTTTGCAAGGACCATACTTCTAAAGGTATTTGAGATATAACATTGAAACTTTATATTGAACATGTTTGATATAGAGGTGAATAGCAGAGCATAAGGACCAGAAGTGTTCACTTAATGCTTCTTTGTTGTGGTTTTTTCTTTGTTTTTTTCTTTTTATGGGAGTGTTATTATTTTCATGATTTATGATGTCTAGGCTATAACTTAAAACGAGTGCCATTACTTGGATTTTACATGTATGAAAGGGTTTCTTCCCCCTTTGAAATGTATTTCCTCCTTTTCGGCGGGGTATTTTACTGTCTGTGACTCCTTCTTGTATAATTGTTATTATTCTATTGTCATTTAATAACCAAGATATGGCAAAGACTGTGATAAAGAAATAACTGTGATCTTTGTTTTCTGATTTATTTCATTTTGTTATTTTAGGTAAAAATTAGGTACATATATGATAACTTTCAGATTTAAAATTGTAATTGTGATACATGCTTTATGTGCAATGGTATGGCAGTACATTGTACATTTTTACCACTTCAAGACAAAAATGATTTACATGTTGTTCTTTAATAAATTATTCAAATAAAAAAAATAAAAAATCCTGAATTTGGTCTTTTTGAAATTCATATTAAAAATTTCATTCCAGTGTGTGTTCTACTTTCAGTATTTATCTTGGGCTTGAAATATAACTAATGTATCTTAAGTGCCAGGTATTAATAGAAACCATTTTCTTTTTGGCGCCCCTTATGGAATGAAATCAGATTTTGTGAAAGGGCGGCAGCAACTTCTCGGGCCTTTTCGTCGGTCATAATGGCCGATTATTCCGATTGGTATGAGGTTGTTTGATTATCAAAAATCAAACGTCGTGAACAATGAATAGCGAACTGGAGAATTTCGCAATGCAAACATATTCAAATGAAATTATCTAATAAAAATTAATCGCGCTCTCCGGGTTTTTCTATTAATCATGTGGGTTATTGTGTATTGCTATACCTATAAATAGAATGATAACCTTAACATCGTGAAAGTCCGAAAATCTATTTATAGAAAAAGTTTTAGTTTAACGAAACGGTCATTCGTGTAGCGCTATGGTTTATAAATAACGAAGTGGAGAATATTGCAGGAAAAGAAATATGAAAAATGAAACATATTCAAACAACTAACTGCACTTTGGGTATTATAGACCTGTATATTTCGGATATTTTCGCTAATATTGATAGAATTTCAAGTTCCTGTGGGAAAAAATAATATTATAATCTCTAGCATGCCTACCAAAGTTCATGATGAACAATGTCTTTCGTCCGCCCATTCATAAATATTATACAATTCTGGTAAAAACCAATTAACCATGGAAAAGCTTATAAGAATATCTGGTCATCAGATGTCTACTAGTTCATCTTCACTTGCTGCATTTCTTGCACGGACGCCCTTTGATGCTTTGCATCAATGCTTTTCTTGTAATTTGACATGAAAAAAATGCATGTAATATCACTATATTATTCCCTTTTGTTACTACTTTATAATTATAGTGTCTGTATATTTGTTACAATTATGATAATGAAAAACAGACTTTGTTCATTTTGACTACTGTTTTGAATGTTCCAAAGGAAATACATTTAATAGTCTAATCTCTAGCAAGCCTACCACAGTTCATGATGAACAATGTCTTTCGTCCGCCCATTTATCTATAATATACAATTCTGGTTAAATCCAATTGACCATTGACAAACTTATAAGAATAACTGGTCATCAGATGTCTACTAGTTAATCGTCATTTGACGCATTTCTTGCATAGACGCTCTTTGATGTTTTGCATCTATGTTTTTCTTGTTATATCATGATATACCATTTGCCGCGAAACATATTAAGGACATTTTGAAAGTCGAGGAAAGTTTTTTTTGGCTTATTTACATATGGATTGTTAATTTTTTTTGGCTTATTTACATATGGATTGTTAAATTTCTTACCATGATTAGTTGTTGCTATTCGTAAAAAATGAGTAGCATTATATATGTGAAAAAGAAAATGCACATGTTTTGATATTTTAATCATCTAATATAACTGACTACAATAGTGACACAAATAGAACAATGTTGCACTACTGTCATATCACATTACATTTACAAGTCTTGTACGCCTTGTTTGTATTGGAATTACTTTCCTTAAGGTAGGTATTAGTGAAAGCATTTTTTTAATTTGATATCTAGCCCCTCTCTCATGGACAGTGCATACGATAAGTGTAATTATGCAAAACAATTTACAAAACATCCGGAATAATGTACAATAGTATACTTTCTGAATAGAACATGACCTGTGCGTATGATTTGGTAAGGTATCTTTAGTGAGCGCATTTTGCGCGGAACTTCTCAATTGCTGCATTGCAGCAACATTTGTACATGTCGATACTTGTTTTCTGAATAGCGTTTCACTAAAATAGTAACAGTGAACATTAATTATAGCTACAATATCACCATGCACTTTTATATGACCGAGTGTACCCGGTATGACTAAATTACGCAACAGAGATTTTTTGGCGTAAATGGCGCAAATGGCACACAATTTTCTTGAAATATTGTGGTTGAAGGCATACAGCTGTATAAATTGTTCATTCCAATCAAATGATATTTACATTTTTAATTTAAATCGGGAACTTAAAATTTTTTTTGATTGACATACTTAATGCCCGTTTTGGAAAATATCTTTATGCAAAAATATTGGAAAAATAGACTGAATACTTGGAATCGAAATAAACAGAACAGAACATGAACAGAACATGAATTTTATTTTAGATTTGAGCATTTCGCTCCTCATCCATAACATAATTATACATTATTATGTCAAAGTCAAACAATATAATGATATAACACAATATTGAAAATGACAGTATCTGTGGTACAAATGACAAAAGAAGGTATAGAATATGTATCAGTATCATTTAACATGAAATTCTTAACGTACATGACAATAAATTGAGCATTTATTTATTTATTATATATTTATTAATTATTTATTGTAAAAGATTATGCCTAATTCTTAATGCACAATTTAGGAAACAAACTAAATTATTCAACATTTTTTCATTTCTGGTTGACAACAACTGGGTAAGTTTAAACATAGATGGTCTTTCATAATAATATTTAATCAATGTAACGTTTTCTTATAAGTCTGTAGCAGGGACACACACAAATCATATGGAATTCATCCTCAATGTCTCTGGATTGACATACATTGCATGTTCTTTCACCTCTTTCAATTCTATTTTGACCATATCGTCCGGTTCAATCCTAAGGCAATGTGCAGATATCCTAAACTTGGTAATAACAGATCTATAATTTTTTCTACTTAAGATACTCAAATACTCAGCATATTCAATATGGTGCTTTAAATGTTTATATAA